>NC_079191.1:82258906-82558906 GCF_029499605.1 Hyla sarda
TGTTGGAGAAGGGCTTGCGATAGACCGCATCCTTTGTGCACTTTTTTTGTGTAACACGTTTGCACTTTTTCTTGCACTTTGGGTGATTCGAGAGCACGTTCCTCGGCTCTTAGATTTAACAAAAAAAACAGGGATAAGAGGCTCTGTGTCTCACTAGTAAGGTAATAACAACACATTTAGGGGACATCCCCCAAAGGGGTACCCTAAACTAGAAACCCCCCTAAAAACAGTAAAATATAACCTTTATTAAACACTTAAAAAGTAATGGTGAAAGACAATTGTGGTAATGCACCTAAACACCACTAGGTGTCAGTATCACACAAGAGGAGGTTTAAAGGGGTACTCCGCTGCCCTGCTTCCAGAGCTCCGCTCCCCAGCATCCGGAAGTTTATTGTTCCGAACGCTGTGTGCGGGCTTCCGTGTTCAGAGCCACCCCTCGTGACATCACACCCGCCCCCTCATGACGTCACGGCGGCCCCCTCAATGAAAGTCTATGGGAAGGGGGCACGATGGCAACAACTGGTCAAGCACTGCCAAAATAATGGTGTGCCACTATATCTTTTGGGTCATTCAAGTGGCTAATGGATAATAGAGCTGAAGCTAACGAAGAACGCTGCTGATTAAAATATCACATGAGCCTAAGTCCTGACGTTTCGCTAGAGACTCAGCTTCATAAGAGGACGGGCTCCTAACACCCAGGAGTCCCGCCCACAAGAAATCCCAATCAAATTACTGTTAAATGTACAGACTGACCCAAATGTAACAAGTGGGGTGCTATTTTCCTGCCCCTCTGTTGTGTCATCATGTATCGATCATGACAGAGTGGGCGGGTCGCATCTGGTCACTTGAGCTGTAGAAAACAGACTAGAATGAATATTCAAAGTGGTACGTAACCACCAAGGATCCCCCCGTGTCCGTCAGTCAGTGCTTGAAATTAATGGCATCTAGCACTAGTGCATAGCGGCTGGTCCATGTTATGTGTGTAATCTAGTGAAACTCCTCTGCCACGTTGAGTCACATATAAGGCAAGGGGGATGTCTAACTCAAATTATTAGAGCTAACAGTGAATAATGGAACCAATGCTTCAGGAGATCAAGTCATTGTTATTGGTGTACAACCCTGTTTAACTTGTATTAAGCGATGAGTTTGCAAAGATACATCCTCCCTAGTATTGTATAGAAGACTACCATGTTAAGAGTTAATAAAAGAAAGCATAGAAAACAATAGAAATATATAATCAGACCTCTTAATCTATTAATAACATTACCTGATAATGCGGTATGTTCCAGAAAAGCGACATCTCCTTTATCGTCTCTCAAACACCTGAGCATAGGAAAGGGCATGTAGTTATTACACAATCATTATAATGTTCAAGAAAAAAAAATGCCTATAGGCATCTATTCAGGCAGTAATTTAGTCCTGGTCATTAAAACCAGCCAGGTCTCTCCCTCATTGCCTGAGTATCAGTTTCTGTTACTTACTTCTTTTAGTCTGCATTATTACAGTTTGACTACTGAGTTATGACTGTGTTCTCTTCATGCACTCTGCTTCTCGCTTCTCCCATTAAATTTGTTGGTGTTTAGTTCATTTCTATAGTTTGATCACTGACCCAAACTTTTGACTTCTATTCTGAATTTTTCAGTCCTCACTGACATCCTGGGTTTGACCCCAAGCTGCCCCCTGACTAGCCCTCTGAGACTCATGTCTGATCCATCTTGCTCCCAACTATAGACTACTTAGAGAACCACTAACTGGGAATCTGACTGTTATATGCAAACTCTGTTAAAAACCGGGGGATCCCTTAGACTCCCTTAAGTCAGCACCAGAGTGGTTGCCGCACAAGGCTCCATTCTCTCAGGATGTGTTAGCCTAAATACAGTAAGTAGTGTATGTAAATGATTTATAGTTATATATGAACAAGCTGATCAAAATGCTTTAGGAATAAAAAAAACACCAAATACAACAAGAGTAGGGCTAGAGAGGATAGTAGATTGTGTGGAGAATGTGCTGCAATGTTCCACATTACTGTGTAAGAGAAGACAAACACTTTAAAGCCATGCATGACTTAAAGGGGTATTCCAGGAATTTCTTTTATTTGACTATGCTACAGGGGCTTTAAAATTAGTGCAGTTCATAATATAGTGTCTGTACCTGTGTGTGACGGTTTTATCACAATTCTTCTGTGATTTTCACCCCAATATTTATTTTTTACAGCATACATAATGACTGAGGTCTCAGATTGTTCCCAGGCAGCAATGCGGCCGAGACCTGACTCAGTAGTCAGCTGATGACAGGGATCCTGTCTGCTTCAATGGGTGGAGGGATCTATCTGCAACTAATGCAACAGCTGTAGGCACCCTGATTGAAAACCACAGGTCTTTTGAATGGATGCAGCTCATTTATGTTTCAATGGGGGGGGGGTGGCTGATGTGTGGGAGGGAGGAAAATGGAATTGTGGGATTTGTAGTCAAAAAAAGAAAAGTCAAACAGGAAATACCAGTTCACAAAAAGCTAGCCACAGGGTTATGGTAATCTCACAACATTTAGCCCCAAGACAAGCGCAGATCCTTCCTAAGCATGTCCATTACTGTCTGCCAGGTACATACTAAAATCACCTTATGGGGGATAACCCCTTTAAGTTGTGACCTACTTGATGAAATGAGTCTAATGCATCAGGCAATCTGTGTGTACAACTGCAGGAATGCATATCTGGTACTAAATCCTGCTTCTAACACCCATAGCGGTCACCTTTCCTGGGTTCTAACTCAGGCTGCCCATACTCAGACTACCCCAGAACTTAAAGTAGAGCCAAATAATACGATATTAAAAATAAAAAATATAAAACAGTCACATAAATAACATAGAAAGCACATAGTAATACAGGTAGGTAACAAGAAGAGCAAGTCACCAATAGAGGACAGGTCAAGATATGTATTTTATGGTACAATTTATTATTATTATTATTATAAATATCAGATTTTAAATATTTGTATTTCTTGTACAGTAGAATGTAGATATATTTTTTTGCAGTGAATGCATATAATAATCCAGGCTACTTAGATCTAAAAGGTCTTAAAGGGGTACTCCATTGGGAAAAAAATAATTCAAATCAACTGTCTCCAGAAAGTTAAACAGATTTGTAATTTACTTCTATATGAAAATCTTAACCCTTCCAGTTCAACTGCTATATACTGCAGAGGAAGTTCTTTTCTTTTTGAATGTCCTTTCTGTCTGACCACAGTGCTCTCTGCTGACACCTCTGTTCATGTGAGGAACTGTCCAGAGCAGGATAGGTTTGCTATGGGGATTTGCTCCTGCTCTGGACAGTTCCTGTACGCAAAAGAAAAGAGAAAGGGCCCAAAGAGGCGCCTAGTGCATTACCCTAAAAAATATATTTCAAAAAACCCAAACTAAGGGGTCTAATAGATGGCCGCTCACCTGGAGCGTATAGTATATACGCATATAACCTCAGTTTGAGATAATCATGAAGGAATCCGTGCAAGCCTATAGGTCTTCAGGATGGATCCAAAAGGAGATCCTGTTGATGAGCTTAATAATAGAAAAGGTGACCTTTCATCAGGCGGTCACAAGGAAGTCTCACAACCAGGTCATGGAGGTGGATACGAATTCAAGCTTTATTAGTATACAATAACACGTTTCGGGGTTAGCATACCCCTTCTTCAGATTGACAGATTTGTACAATACAGTACAACAGAGGGCTTTTTATACACACATTGATTGAGAAGCAAGATGGTGGCAGGGTCATAGGTTCAGGATGGGAGGTGCAGCAAAAGCAATAAAAATGTAGAAAAACTGGAAGCTAAATGTTTGGAATAGGTATTGTACTTTTTACCTATATATAGGGATGGTAGTAACTTAAAAAAGAGAAAGGAAAAAGCTTTATAAGGCTGGGTCCACACTACGTTTTGTCCCATACGGGAGCGCATACGGCAGGAGGGAGCTAAAACCTCGCGCTCCCGTATGTGACCGTATGCGCTCCCGTATGCCATTCACTTCAATGAGCCGACCACGGTTTTAGGTCCGGTTGTAAAAGCGCATACGGCGCAAAAATGAGCCGACCGGACCGAACGTTTCACTCCGGTCGGCTCACTGAAGTGAATGGCATACGGGAGCGCATACGGTCACATACGGGAGCGCGAGGTTTTAGCTCCCTCCTGCCGTATGCGCTCCCGTATGGGACAAAACGTAGTGTGGACCCAGCCTTAGATAGTGTAAAAGAGAGATGTATGAGTTGATCCGGTTCACATACTGAGTGGAGGCTTGGTGCGCACTCGCTATAAACATAGCCGTGCGTTCCACTGTGTGTAAACAACGGCCGCATGTCACCGCTCTGTTTACAAACAGAGCGGAGATGCGGCGTGTAAGTAACCAGGGACGCGTCGCCAGGGAGCGAGTCCACTGCATATAAACAGCGGCCGCATGTCTGTTAGTAAACAGAGCGGAGACTCGGCATGTATGTTAGCAGGGACGCGTCGCTAGGGAGCGGGTCCCTGCAGGTCTTACATTACAGAGCCAGCGCACGGTTTAGCGCTGTTCTGTATAAATTGGATGAAAGGAGTCTGTGTGTTTCATGTAAACAGAAATATTGGAGGAACAGTTTGCATGGTATCTATGAATAAATATAATGCATGAATATTTTAAAATAAATTAGGTTAAGAATTCAGTAATTTAAAAAGCATGAAAAAATATATATAAAGTATATAAAATACCTAGATAAGGGGTGTAAATAAATAAAGATTGCATAAATATAAATGGGCTAATAAAATAACAGAAACTGAATAAAATCAAAGTATATGTAGATAAATAGGTATTGAAATATATTAATATATAGGGAATAGATATCTATAAATATATGAAGGAATTCATATGTGTGAAAATATATAAAAAAAATACATATACAAATATAAAAATCTATAGATAAAAAACACACAATGATCCACAAATATGGGTAGCTCATAATAAGGAAAAAGGGTTAAATGTAAGTATAAATATAAATATCCGCATAGCCATAATCACAAGTTACTCTCAATAAATTCATTTAGTCCCAGGGGCTGAAGTGTGCGTAATTTAAATATCCCAAAATTTTCACGCTGCCTAAGCATGTTGAATCGCTGGGGGACATCTTTATTAATCTGTTCTATGGCGGATACCTTGAAGGCCGAAAAATCACCCTCATGATATAAAGAAGCATGACGTGACACACTATGAAGCTGGTATTTGAGGGTAACATTGCTACGGTGTTTATTAATTCGGTTTCTTAAATACGTATTGCAGGCCGCACGTGCATTGTAAGAGATATATAACATATTGGGAGTCACAGGATATATGTGATTTGATATAAAAAATTTCTTTAGTGACCATAGAGTGAAATTCTTTTATCATATGTGTTAAATTTAAACAACATTTACAGCGCGCGTGATTGCACTTAAAACAACCATTCTTTTGTAAAAAGTTGGAAGGTTTGTTATGCAGAGTTTTTAAGTTACTTGGGGCAAGTATGTTTTTTAGGGAACGTGCTCGCCGAAAGGTGACTTGTGGTTTTGGAGGAAGAGTTTTTTGTAAAAAAGGATCATTTAAAAGGATGTTCCAATGTTTGGCGAGTATAGATGTAATGTCTTTTTTATTATTAGAAAAGATGGTGATAAAATTGCAACATCGTTTGTCTATTGATGTGTCTACTGTCAAAGTTTTTTTAACAAGACAGTCAGATTGTGTTAGTTTGTTTGCTCTAGTTTTGGCAGAGGCTACGATTTTTTTCGGGTATTTTTTCGCTTTAAATCTACTGACAAGTAGTTCGCTCTGTTGGACATAGTCTGTCTTTAGGGTACAGTTGCTGCAACTGTACCCTAAAGACAGACTATGTCCAACAGAGCGAACTACTTGTCAGTAGATTTAACCCCTTCAGGACGGAGCCCATTTTGGCCTTAAGGACCGGAGCGTTTTTTGCACATCTGACCACTGTCACTTTAAACATTAATAACTCTGGAATGCTTTTAGTTATCATTCTGATTCCGAGATTGTTTTTTCGTGACATATTCTACTTTAACATAGTGGTAAATTTTTGCCGATACTTGCATCCTTTCTTGGTGAAAAATCCGTAAATTTGATGAAAAATTTGAAAATTTTGCATTTTTCTAACTTTGAAGCTCTCTGCTTGTAAGGAAAATGGATATTACGAATAAATTTTTTTTTGGTTCACATACACAATATGTCTACTTTATGTTTGCATCATAAAATTGACAAGTTTTTACTTTTGGAAGACACCAGAGGGCTTCAACTGTCAGCAGCAATTTTCCGATTTTTCACAAAATTTTCAAACTCAGTATTTTTCAGGGACCAGTTCAGGTTTGAAGTGGATTTGAAGGGTCTTCATATTAGAAATACCCCATAAATTACCCCATTATAAAAACTACACCCCCCCAAAGTATTCAAAATGACATTCAGTCAGCGTTTTAACCCTTTAGGTGTTTCACACGAATAGCAGCAAAGTGAAGGAGAAAATTCACAATCTTCATTTTTTACACTCACATGTTCTTGTAGACCCAATTTTTGAATTTTTACAAGGCATAAAAGGACAAAATTTTTACTTGTATTTGTAGCCCAATTTCTCTCGAGTAAGCACATACCTCATATGTCTATGTAAAGTGTTCGGCGGGCGCAGTAGAGGGCTCAGAAGGGAAGGAGCGACAAGGGGATTTTGGAGAGTACGTTTTTCTGAAATGGTTTTTGGGGGGCATGTTACCTTTAGGAAGCCCTTATGGTGCCAGAACAGCAAAAAAAAACCACATGGCATACCATTTTGGAAACTAGACCCCTCGGGGAATGTAACATGGGATAAAGTGAACCTTAATACCCCACAGGTGTTTCACGACTTTTGCAAATGTAAAAAAAAAAAAAAAAAAATTTTACCTAAAATGCTTGTTTTCCCCCCAAATTTTTTTTAAAAAGGGTAATAGCAGAAAATACCCCTAAAAATTTGAAGCCCAATTTCTCCCGATTCAGAAAACACCCCATATGGGGGTGAAAAGTGCTCTGCTGGCGCACTACAGGTCTCGGAAGAGAAGGAGTCACATTTGGCTTTTTGAACGCAAATTTTTCTCTGGGGGCATGCCGCATTTAGGAAGCCCCTATGGTGCCAGGACAGCAACAAAAAACCCACATGGCATACCATTTTGGAAACTAGACCCCTCGGGGAACGTAACAAGGGGTTAAGTGAACCTTTATACCCCACAGGTGTTTCACGACTTTTGCATATGTAAAAAAAAATTTTTTTTTTAACCTAAAATACTTGTTTTCCCAAAGATTTTACATTTTTAAAAAGGGTAATAGCAGAAAATACCCCCCAAAATTTGTGACACAATTTCTCCCGAGTACGGCGATACCCCATATGTGACCCTTAACTGTTGCCTTGAAATACGACAGGGCTCCAAAGTGAGAGCGCCATGCGCATTTGAGGCCTAAATTAGGGATTGCATAGGGGTGGACATAGGGGTATTCTACGCCAGTGATTCCCAAACAGGGTGCCTCCAGCTGTTGCAAAACTCCCAGCATGCCTGGACAGTCAACGGCTGTCCGACAATACTGGGAGTTGTTTTGCAACAGCTGGAGGCTCCGTTCTGAAAACAGTGGCGTACCAGACGTTTTTCATTTTTATTGGGGAGGGGAGGGGGGCTGTGTAGGGGTATGTGTATATGTAGTGTTTTTTACTTTTTATTTTATTTTTTGTGGTAGTGTAGTGTAGTGTTTTTAGGGTACAGTCACACGACGGGGGTTCACAGTAGTTTCTCGCTGGCAATTTGAGATGCAGCAGAAAGTTTGCGGCAGCTCAAATTTGCAGCCAGATACTTACTGTAATCCTCCGCCCATGTGAGTGTACCCTGTACGTTCACATTGGGGGGGACATCCAGCTGTTGCATAACTACAACTCCCAGCATGCCCGTTTGCTGTCGGTGACTGCTGAGAGTTGCAGTTTTGCAACAACTGTAGGCACACTGGTTATGTATCACTGAGTTTGTGACCTAACTCAGTGTTTCACAACCAGTGTGCCTCCAGCTGTTGCAAAACTACAACTCCCAGCATGTACGGTGCATGGTGTACGTTGACTGCTGAGAGTTGTAGTTTGCAACAGCTGGAGGCACACCGGTCGTGAAACACTGAGTTAGGTAAAAAAAAACTCTGAGTTTCACAACCAGTGTGCCTTCAGCTGTTGCAAAACTACAACTCTCAGCAGTCACCGACAGCCAACGGGCATGCTGGGAGTTGTAGTTATGCAACCAGCAGATGCACCACTACAACTCCCAGCATGCACTTTAGCTGTTTGTGCAAGCTGGGAGTTGTAGTTATACAACAGCTGAAGGTACACTTTTCCATAGAAAGAATGTGCCTCCAGCTGTTGCAATACCATAAGTCCCAGCATGCCCATAAGGGAATGCTGGGAGTTGTGGTGGTCTGCCTCCTGCTGTTGCTTAGCAACAGCTCCCAGCATGCAAAAAGGGCATGCTGGGAGCTGTTGCTAAGCAACAGCAGGAGGCTGTCACTCACCTCCAACGATCCAGACGCTGCAGGTCAGTCCCGCCGCCGCAGCTGCTCCTGGGGCCCCGATCCCAACAGGGGCGCCGGGGATCGGGGTCCCCAGCACCTGGGGTGCACGTCCCGCACCCGCTCACGTCCTCCGGAAGAGGGGCGGAGCGGGTGCGGGAGTGACACCCGCAGCAGGCGCCCTGATTGGTCGGCCGGTAATCCGGCCGACGAATCAGGGCGATCGTGAGGTGGCACCAGTGCCACCTCACCCCTGCAGGCTCTGGCTGTTCGGGGCCGTCAGAGACGGCCCCGAACAGCCAGTAATTCCGGGTCATCGGGTCACTGGAGACCCGATTGACCCGGAATCGCCGCAGATCGCTGGACTGAATTGTCCAGCGATCTGCGGCGATCGCCGACATGGGGGGGCATAATGACCCCCCTGGGCGATATGCCGGGATGCCTGCTGAACGATTTCAGCAGGCATCCGGCTCCGGTCCCCAACCGGCTAGCGGTGGGGGCCGGAATTCCCACGGGCGTATGGATACGCCCTCGGTCCTTAAGGACTCGGGATGCAGGGCGTATCCATACGCCCTATGTCCTGAAGAGGTTAAAGCGAAAAAATACCCGAAAAAAATCGTAGCCTCTGCCAAAACTAGAGCAAACAAACTAACACAATCTGACTGTCTTGTTAAAAAAAACTTTGACAGTAGACACATCAATAAACAAACGATGTTGCAATTTTATCACCACCTTTTCTAATAATAAAAAAGACATTACATCTATACTCGCCAAACATTGGAACATCCTTTTAAATGATCCTTTTTTACAAAAAACTCTTCCTCCAAAACCACAAGTCACCTTTCGGCGAGCACGTTCCCTAAAAAACATACTTGCCCCAAGTAACTTAAAAACTCTGCATAACAAACCTTCCAACTTTTTACAAAAGAATGGTTGTTTTAAGTGCAATCACGCGCGCTGTAAATGTTGTTTAAATTTAACACATATGATAAAAAGAATTTCACTCTATGGTCACTAAAGACATTTTTTATATCAAATCACATATATCCTGTGACTCCCAATATGTTATATATCTCTTACAATGCACGTGCGGCCTGCAATACGTAGGCCGCACCACACAGTGTTTAAGAAACCGAATTAATAAACACCGTAGCAATGTTACCCTCAAATACCAGCTTCATAGTGTGTCACGTCATGCTTCTTTATATCATGAGGGTGATTTTTCGGCCTTCAAGGTATCCGCCATAGAACAGATTAATAAAGATGTCCCCCAGCGATTCAACATGCTTAGGCAGCGTGAAAATTTTGGGATATTTAAATTACGCACACTTCAGCCCCTGGGACTAAATGAATTTATTGAGAGTAACTTGTGATTATGGCTATGCGGATATTTATATTTATATTTATACTTACATTTAACCCTTTTTCCTTATTATGAGCTACCCATATTTGTGGATCATTGTGTGTTTTTTATCTATAGATTTTTATATTTGTATATGTATTTTTTATATATTTTCACACATATGAATTCCTTCATATATTTATAGATATCTATTCCCTATATATTAATATATTTCAATACCTATTTATCTACATATACTTTGATATTATTCAGTTTCTGTTATTTTATTAGCCCATATATTTATGCAATCTTTATTTATTTACACCCCTTATCTAGGTATTTTATATACTTTATATATTTTTTTTTCATGCTTTTTAAATTACTGAATTCTTAACCTAATTTATTTTAAAATATTCATGCATTATATTTATTCATAGATACCATGCAAACTGTTCCTCCAATATTTCTGTTTACATGAAACACACAGACTCCTTTCATCCAATTTATACAGAACAGCGCTAAACCGTGCGCTGGCTCTGTAATGTAAGACCTGCAGGGACCCGCTCCCTAGCGACGCGTCCCTGCTAACATACATGCCGAGTCTCCACTCTGTTTGCTAACAGACATGCGGCCGCTGTTTATATGCAGTGGACTCGCTCCCTGGCGACGCGTCCCTGGTTACTTACACGCCGCATCTCCGCTCTGTTTGTAAACAGAGCGGTGACATGCGGCCGTTGTTTACACACAGTGGAACGCACGGCTATGTTTATAGCGAGTGCGCACCAAGCCTCCACTCAGTATGTGAACCGGATCAACTCATACATCTCTCTTTTACACTATCTAATAAAGCTTTTTCCTTTCTCTTTTTTAAGTTACTACCATCCCTATATATAGGTAAAAAGTACAATACCTAATCCAAACATCTAGCTTCCAGTTTTTCTACATTTCTATTGCTTTTGCTGCACCTCCCATCCTGAACCTATGACCCTGCCACCATCTTGCTTCTCAATCAATGTGTGTATAAAAAGCCCTCTGTTGTACTGTATTGTACAAATCTGTCAATCTGAAGAAGGGGTATGCTAACCCCGAAACACGTTATTGTATACTAATAAAGCTTGAATTCGTATCCACCTCCATGACCTGTTTGTGAGACTTCCTTGGACCTCCGAGCGCCTGATGAAAGGTCACCTTTTCTATTATTAAGTTCTGGACAGTTCCTGACATGGACAGATGTGTCAGCAGAGAGCACTGTGGTCAGACCGAAAATAAATTCAAAAGGAAAATAACTTCCTGGGGAGCATACAGCAGCTGATAAGTACTGAAAGCGTTAAGATTTTTAAATGAAAGTAAATTACAAATCTGTTTAACCAGTTTATAAAAAAAAATGTTTTCCACTGGATTACCCTTTTAATAACTACATTCCAACTTACCTAAGGGCCCCTTCATCCCCATAGTATAGTTCTCCAGGACTGCGCTTACATTTATCTTCCTGTCCTGCACACTGCTTACACAAGTTTTCCTCTTTGGCTCCTGGGGCACAGCTGGCCAAGAAGAACTCTGAAACAGCTATGGTGGAAACAAAGCATCATCAGCTTATAGGAATGGCTGAATTTCACAAACATACATAAAAGTGCATAATAGTATGGAATATATAACCTGCATATGCTCAAACCAGTAAGAAAAACTTCCTGTACGGATGCTAACAAGTCTAGTAGATGTATATAAAATATTGTCCAAGCTGTTTTCAACAAATCTCCTCTTAAAGCCGCCCAGTGTGACCTCACACCCCGCCCTGCCCCGCCCCCTAAATGCAAGTCTATGGGAGGGGGCGTGATGGCCATCATGCCCGCTCTCATAGACTTGCATTGAGGGGGCTGGGCATGAAGTCACACGGGGCGGAGTCGTGACGTCACGATACTCCGTCCCCGTGGTCGGGAGGCATAAGAGCACTTCCTGCAGTGCTCACAGGTGGGTGCCACACGCTAGATTGTGGGGGTCCATTGCGGGGGTCCCCAGCGATCGACATCTTATCCCCTATCCTTTGGATAGGGTATAAGATGTCTTAGGGCCGGAGCACCCCTTTAAACACAGTTGGGGTCATATTCATATCTCTTCACATCAAAAATGTTGAGTTTCGTGCCAGATAGTCAAAGTGTTTCCCATAAGAATTATCCAAGGTTTACACTAGTCATACCAGTTTAGCAAAAGTGGGTGTGGTTATGTAAATGTCATGTTTCACATGATATTTTCAAAGGGATGAGAGCCTATTTTACATAAAAACTTCACACCAGCTTTTTGCTAGTGTAGAAATCACAGAAATGGTTGTAGTTGTTTTTTCTTTTGTTTATTTTTTTTTTCTTTAGTTTTTTGGGAAAAGGCGTTATTTAATCAATTATTGAAAAATAAATTATTTATTATTGGAAAATGTTATTAAACATTTTTTTCCCATGGTCACTGCACCTGAACTCACATGTAAAGTGTACCCGTCAGATCCAACAAATTATTATTTTTTTTAATATATCATATATCACTCAGTACCTAATCCTGACCATGTACATCTAATTGTTATGTGTCCAGCACCTTTATTTATTTATTACACTTTTATTTAGCTCACTAGTCTGAATTCCTCTCAGAGGGAGGGGGCGTGGCCTCATTGTGCAGGTCTCCCCCCCCCCCCCTCCCTCTGTATGCTGTCTGCTCACATCTCCCCTAGCATTAGCAAAACTATAACTCCTAGCTTGTCCTCACTGACAGTAGTGGGACACAAGCTGACAGTGGGAGGATTTTTCTTTCAGCTGTGAACCCTGTGCTCACAGCTGTCAATCAAGGAAGTGTGTCCATGACATAGATGATGATGCATGGACACAGCAGGACTAGTATGTGCCCAAGCAGGCGGAGGGAGCAGTTGTTTGACTGGCTTTTTCAGTATGAAATACTGAAAATTTTCTAATGAAAGCAATTGCAAAACCTATTGGTTATACATGCTTTACAACATATCAAAAGTTTTAGTATCGGAGAGTGCCCATTTAAACCCTAGAAATGTTTTATTTATACAGTTATCGTTTGTCTGGGAACTAGTAATCATGGAATATTACATGAGATGCTTCCTTCAGAATTTTCAGGGATGTAATATTTGGTGCAAAAAGTGCTGATTTTGGCACCAAATTTGGCAATTATGGAGGCAGCAAAAAAAATGGCGCAAACTTTGCCAATTTTTGGAGCAAAAAAAACAAAAGTGGCATGAAAATGAACTTTCACATATTTTCATATCTTCAAAGCCCTTTGAAAGTGTGAGGAGAAAAAAAAAAGTGTAATTAATATGTCTGGAATAGAAATGACAGTAGTTTTTGAATATCTCCCCCAGTGTGTGGTGTTTATCTGTACTCTGTTACCCTTGTATTGTACCTTTTTCAAAAGATTTTTCTTCAGGTCCTTCCCACAACAACAGGTTCTTCTTAAGGAGTGCAGTCATAGGAGCAATCCAACCTGCGGTCTCTCCAATTGCAGAATGACAAGATCTCTTGCCCTTTAGTTGATCAAACTGGAAGGTACTGGATTTTTTCACCACAGCTAATGCATAGTGGCACGTCACTGGCTCTACAATGGTACATAGAATGTATTATACTGTTACAGATAGCATACAATTGAAAATCCTATACAAGTATATAGGATATATGTGTTTACAAAATAAACTAATATTTTTAACAAAAATGTTATATATTAGGTGATTTGTACAGTTGCCGCTTTGCCTTGGGTTTAAATCTCAACATCTACATAGAATTTGTATGTCCCCCCATGTTTGTGTGGGTTTTCACTGAACTCTCACAGTATATTTCCTAAAATTGACCATAATATGTGTGTGATAGGGAATTTAGATGGTGAGCCCTACTGGGGACAGAAACTGATCTGAGAGAAAAGCTCTGTACAGAACTGCGGAACTGTTGCTATAAAAGTAATAGGAAATAAAAAGCAAGTGTAAAGAAGGCATAAATTGAATGTTCTCAGAGAAAAAAGCACACAAAACAAATCTGGCTGATATAACCATCTATTGCCTTATTGTTTTCTATTGCCTACAACTCTGACCTACTAATTTCTCAAAAAATGATACTACAGATTATCCCCAGCAGCAATGGATAAAGTCATAAAATTATAGTAGATTACGATGTGATTTATTTAAAAAAAAATTCCAGTAGTTATGTAAGGTAAACTTCACATGTGGAAGTTATGATGAGGCAGAAATTGCATCATTAAGACACTGAAAAACTGCAAGGATTTACATGCAACTTTTGTTGTAATGGGGGATACTAAGAAGAACAAATAAGGAAACCAATTTCTGTACCAATAACGATAACTTTAATATGGGCTGGGAACAGAGCCTGGGCCTAAGACTGCGTTCAAGAGTACCAATAATGGAGTATTCCTATTTCAAGATGTTCTATCCATAGAATAGGGCATAAAAAAAATTATTGTTGGGGGTCCGACCGCTGGGACCCCTACCAATCTATAGAATGAGGACAAAATTGTGCAGCCAGTGCTCCATTCATTCTCTTTGGGGCTGCTGAACATTTCCAAACTCTGGACTATGACATCTTGAGTAGCTGCAGATATGAAGCTGCAGATTTCAGTGTAAACTAAACAACTGAACACAGCTTTAAATCTGCAGCATTAAATATGCAGCTTCATATCTGCAACTTCTCAAGATGTATGATAGCTTAATGTAATATCAGAAGCAGGAGTATCTCAGGCAGAAGTAAGAAAAGTAGATATAAATATTTTGTCACGGTTTGATGCCATTTTTCCAGATTCTGGACCGGACTGGCCTGCCGGGAAAATTCCAGCAGGTCGATTGCCTATGGGTCGGTAATGGTGGCCTGTGCTTGACCACCTGACGCAGACCCATAGGAGGAAGGAGGCTCTGACCCACTAGCACACCCACACTAGCACACTAACACATAAGGTCCTTACACTAGTCAGAGTGGCGGAGCTAAGAGCAATAAGCTCCCAGCTACTCACCCTAGTACTTACCGGGAGGCCGCACAGGGCGTCTGCGTCATGGCACGGGAAGCAGGACGATATGACATCATCATGCCTCATAGATTAGCACGTGAGGTGTTACTGGACCATACAGAACAGCTCTGCGTAAGTGGGTGGGAAGGTAAGGTTTTTTTGTTTTACAATTGTTGCTGCAAAAAAGGACACCTACCCTTCTAATATGGTTAGCAAGGGGGGGGGGGTCTACCACCTTGCTAATATGGAGGGAGGAAGAGGAAGAAACCTGCCTACATACCTATCTAATCAAAGTGGGGGTGAGAGATCTACCTAGCTAATATGAAGAGTCAGAGGAGGGGGCCTACCTACCTAATCTAAGGGGGGGGGGTCTACCTTATTCTACGATACACTACTATATAGGGCAGAGAGGGCTATCTGCCATATAGGGGCAGAAAGAGGACTAGCTTCCATATGGGTGTCTAAATGGGGCCTAACTGCCATATGAGAGCATAGTGGGGGCCAAACTACTATATAGAAGTACAGTAGCCTTAATACTATATGGAAGCATAGAGGGGGCCTAAAACTATGTGGGACACCCAGAGGGTCTAATACTATTTGGGGCACAGAGGGAGCCTAACTGCCAATGGTAGCATAGAGGGGGCCTAACTACTATATAGGAGCACAGAATGGGCCTAACTGCTATATGCGGGCACAGAGGGGGCCTAACTGCAATTATGGGGCACAGAGGGGGCCTAACTGCTATATAAGGGCACAGAAGGGGCCTTACAGCTATATTGAGGCACACAGGGGGCCTAGTTGCTATATGGGGGCACAGAGGAAGCCTAACTGCTATATGGGGGCATAAAGGGTGTCCAACTACAATTAGGCAATATTGATAAGACGTTTGTATAGAGCTGAAGTGAGGATCCTAAAATGTTTGCGGAGACAAGTTGTGAAAGGAGAAGTCTTCACAATGCCCAGAGCAAAATGGAGAAGAAAAATAAAAGTGAACGATCAAAGAAGTCGTCTCCTGTGATTTACTTAAAGAAGACATCACCTGTGAATCTGGATGTCACTATAAACACTCATATGGTCTGCAGCTCCCGTGTAGTGTCGGTATCTGCCTGTATATGGTCCCTTTATTCGGGGAATATTGGCCTTTGCACTGTATTATTCATTCTGTGGTGGTAGTGGTCATGGTGTGGTGGTATTATTAGTAATATGTGTAGTGATGATATTTCCTCATTGTACAGGATTTAGCCAGTAACAGTATGGTGGTAATATGTATAGTGAAAATAATTCATTTCCTCCAATACTATTCTAACATGGTAACTGTATGACTTATTTAGAGGTATACAGTATTATCATGTGTGAAAAATCATTTCCTTTATATCTTTATGCAATGCTTCCATTCCTCCATAGAACCCTTTTCAAGCATTGCCACCATTCTTCACTATAATGGAGTGCTGCCCCTTTTTACTTTTTAAAATTGTGGAGTGACTGGCTCTTGGATGCTGGCACCATTTACCTGTGAAGTATGTTAGCATTAATTGTGGGATTTTTTGTAATAGGGCAGAATTGACGACAGAGACATGTGACTGAAATTACTGTTTTTAATTCAGCTGGTGATACACAGAAACTGGGTCTATGATTAAAGTCTATGTGCCTGAAACGCGTCAGTCCTATGTTAGTCCTAGCTGGGTGGATTCTATTTTAATGTTTTAATAAAATATTACATTTTACAGGACCTATCTAGCTGGAAAACTTCTACTTTTGCTGTTCATCGATCGATACCTGACCCTGAAGTGTGTACACCCCATTTTGAAAATATGTTATTATGTATGAATGAATGTATGAATAAAGCAAACTTTTGATATATAAAGGTGCTGTGAGGCTGGCATACAATTTTTTTCAAGGGCTGGTTTCATCCCTCCATAGGGGACTACTGATAGCAATCATTAGATTTATATGTACAGGTCAGTACTATGTTATAACATATGTAGTACAAGAGAAAGTCCAGCTCACTCCCCAAGCCCGCAGCACCTGGATTGGCGTGGGCTACGCCTTGGTGCAATGCAAACAAGAAGAGGTGGTCCAGCACAGGTAGGTCAAATTCAGGATACTTTATTGCATGAAGAGATACAGGTACACGACAAACATGGGCAAGGATGACGCGTTTCGGCCCTGCAAAAGGGCCTTAGTCATTGGTATGACTAAGACCCGTTTGCAGGGCCGAAAAGGGTCACCCTTGCCCATGTTTGTCATGTACCTGTATCTCTTCATGCAATAAAGTATCCTGAATTTGACCTACCTGCGCTGCACCACCTCTTCTTATGTTATAATATAGTACTGATCAGTATTAACGGCAATCTTCTTGTACAGCCAGGCTCTCCAGGCAGAACATGCTCGACAATCCTGCACACAGTGGGGAGGTGAGGAGACCTCTGGTGGCCATTTTTGCTTATCAAACCTGCACAGTGCACAGCAGAAATCCGATGAGCCCAAAAGAACCTTCCGTTTCACTATAGATGCAGGCATCAGTGTGATTGTTGATGTCCGCCATTATCAGTTAATGGCGGACATCAGTACGATAGTTGATGTCCGCCATTTTTGGTGAATCCCCAGCTGCTGATAGCAGCCAGAGCTCACCTGCTGTGTAGCGTGCGCAGCTCCTGCGCTCACTACATAGCCGCACCATAAATGTATGGCACTGTGCGTGAAGTTACTACAAAAAGTTACTATAGCAAAGAGAAACGCATTGTGTTGTTGTGTAGTTATGTTGTAACTAGTTTAAAGGAGTCGACCATTTTAGTGTAGATGCCACGCCAGTCTGTACCACGCGCTACAAGCCGTGCCATGCTGCCTTGTGTGTGTGTGCCTCATGGCCCATTTGTACTGTATACAGCCGTGTTTAGCGCCAGCTGGTACCATAAAATGCAGCAAGGTTGTGTTCACAGATTACGTTTTTATCTATTTATTGTTTAAAGTGAAAAGGCATGTTAAAAGTGCTATAACTGAATACCGCCTGTCTCATCCATCCTCATTGTGGTCTGTCAGCTTCTTCTGCAGTCTTGCCTCTAGGGACCATCACGTGATCCCTAGAGGCAGGGCTAGAGAAAAAAAAAGACAGTCAGGAACAAGGAAGGTAAGTGGACCCCTTCTAACTGTAGACAGTATACAGCTATCTATATAGATGGCTGTATACTTGATAGCCCCCAAGGATTTAACTATCGATGCTCAGCATCCCTAGCTAGCTTTTTCTCAGCTGGGCCAGTGCAGAACACTCAGCCAAACAAGGGGGGTAACTATCCAGCAATCTATGGAGATCGCTGGTATTAGTGTCTGTCCCAAACAGAGTAAAATAGCTATGTACAACATCGCTAGTTTACTTGTTGCTGGCTGGGCAAGAAGCATACAATGCATACTTCATGCTCAGCCATAGCTGCATCCACGGCTGTATAGCCGCATGCACAACTAGTGCAGAGTAGGTACTTGTCACGTACCTGAATGCGGATGTCACGGAGCAGGTAGTGGATCCTCTACCTGTGTGGCTGATGACTCGGACCGTATCGAGGAGCAGAGTCTAAGGTGCCGCTGGTCTTCACCAGAGCCCGCCACAAGGCAAGATGGATTTGCTGCAGCAGGTGGCACCCAGGTTGCTACCCCCGATACCGCTCGACCACACAGGTACTGGGCAAGGCGAGGTACAGGAGGATGAGACAGAAGAGGTGTAGTAAACGTAGCAGAAGGTCAAGGCAGGCGGCAAAAGTTCGTAGTCAAAAAACGTAGCAAGGAAGGCTGGTAATACGGGTAGGCAAAACAGGCAATGGGAACACTTTCTCTTGCACTGAATGAGCACTGAAGATCCAGCAGGGATGTGTGGGAGGTGTAGGGATTTATAATGTAGTGTTCAGGTGCACTTACTAATTATGGGCACACTGGCCCTTTAAATTTCAAAGCTCCCACGCGCTCACACCCTAAGGGACAGGGATGCGCGCGCCGAGGCTGAGACAAAGCTGCAGCAGGAGTGGACGTGGGTAAGTGACGGGCCTGGATTCGCATGCGAGCACGTCCCGCAATACGAATCCCGGCCCCGCCGGTGACTGGGGACACGGAGACACGGGGCTACTGCGCTCACGGCCGGTGCTAACCGCCGGAGCACAGTATATAACAGTACTTCTGCCATTAGAGTGTTGGGAGTCCGAGCTTCTGTACAGTAGTACAGAGCACCGGGCAAGGGAGGTAAATAGTGATGCTATGCATCACTACTTACTTCTTTATACTCTGTGAGCCGGACGAGTTGCACTCAATTCACAGAATGCATTTATTCTGCACAGCAGGCCAGGTCTATTTTTCCTGTCCTGCTGTGCAAATGTTGGTGACAATCATTGTTGCACACTAACACTAGCTGGCAGGTATGAAGAGGCGCACACCTATTCATACATGGCAGCCAGCCAGATACATGTGACACCAGAAGTCGCACACATTGATACATGACCCCCATAATGTTTATAAAAATCTTACCATGGGCTTCACAGTTTTGAGCTGGTTGTCCAGGCGGGGTCTTTGTCCCAGCTATCTCCTCACCGTTTACATTTACACACCAACAGTAACCGGTGCTGCCATGACACTGCTGCGGGCTGAAGTTACCCTTTTCATCACACTGAGGCACAAACCTTCCAACTGAAGGTGTTTTTTCTCCGAGTATTTTTTGGCGTTCCTTTAAGCAGGGGTTATCAGCTGAAATATAAACAATATATACAATTAACTATGTGCTATAAACTTTCTTGGACTGGGGGGGGGGGGGGATAAAGTTTTTATACCTAATAAAATAAAAATCTGGATGAAATAAAAGCACTATAGTGTAAAAAATAAAGAGAGGAGCACACTGTTTTAGAATAGTTACAGACCCTGAGAAAGCAATCATTATTCACTTCCATTGATTCCAGCCCCAGGGGTCACATGATTTAACTCATATTAACCCACGTACCAGTTTCATGGGTCAGGTAATTTACTTACAGGTATTACTTTACAGTGTGTATGGTGTTGCTATAAAAACAAACAAACACAAAAACAGAACATAAAATCCTTGACCAGTTGGATGCTTTTAAAGCAGATTATTCTGTTACTCTAATATGGTTGCACCAATTGTATAGCATACATTCGGAATGGCATTAACCTTTTTTCACTCAATCTGCAATGTGAAAGTTTAATTCTTTAACCTGTGTGTCTGATATTTATCAAATATATTTTTTTTCATGATTTACACTTATATTGGCGTTTTTAGTTTAAGTCCCATATTCAATGCAAGTTTTCCCCCCATCAATCTGCATTTAATACCCCATTATGAAAACATGACAACAGAGATTTAGAATTTTTTGCAAATTTATAAAAAAAAAAAAGGAAAACTAAAGTTTTTCATGGACATAAGTATTCAGGCTCTTTGCTTCTATTTTTAGTAATCACCTCTGATAAGTTTTTACACCTTGATTGGAGTCAGGTGATTGGGCAAGATTTGCAAAGACAAAGCCGAGGTTTCATGCATATCAGGCAAAAAACTAAGTTATGAGGTAGAAAGAACTGCCTGTAGAGCTCAAAGACAAGATTGTGTGGCGGCAAAGATCTGGAGAAGAGGAGACTTTTTTTTTTTTTTAGTTTTTTTCTTTCTTGCTGCACTGAAAGTTCCCAATAGCATAATGGCCTCCATAATTCTTTAAATAGAAGAAGTTTGGAACAATCAGGGCTCGTCCTAAAGCTGGCCTCCCAAGCAAAGTAAGTAATTAGGAGAGAAAATCCTGATAAGAGAGGTGAAGATCCTGTCTCCAGATGGGAGAAACTTCTAGAAGGTCAACCATCACTGCAGGACACTTTAAGGCTAGGTATACACACAGTATCATGAGGCTTATTTTAGGTCTCAGTTTGGGCCTCATTTTTTTCAGTAGTTTTACCAAAACTAAGAGTGGAGTTGACACAGAGAAAAACTATAATGGTTAGACGGCAGAAATAATATTATTATTGAGGTGCATGGAAGAACTTAAACTCCCAGCATACCTTGAAACTATTGATCAAGGACTCATCTTTTCAAGGCAAAATTAAAACTATTAATGGATAAGGGAGAACTATAGATCCCAGCCTGCCTTAGAGGAATTAACAATATATCCCTTTAAAGGGGTACTCCGGTGCTTACACATCTTATCCCCTATCCAAAGGATAGGGGATAAGATGCCTGATCACGGGAGTCCCGCCACTGGGGACGCCCGTGATCATGCATGCGGCACCCCGTTTGTAATCAGCCCCCGGAGTGTGTTCGCTCCGGGTCTGATTACGCTCGACCGCAGGGCCGGTGGCGTGTGACGTAAATGCAAGCCTACGGGAGGGGGCGTGATAGCTACGGGAGGGGGCGTGACGTCACACACCGCCGGCCCTGCGGTCGACCATAATCAGACCCGGAGCGAACACGCTCCGGGGTCTGATTACAAACGGGGTGCCGCGTGCATGATCACGGGCGTCCTCAGGGGCATCATTATTATTATTTAAAGCATCATTCAATAGGTTCCTTCTTTTTGTTTTAAATCAATGTAATATTTCATACAATTTTTTATATATATTAGTAGTGTGTCACAAGTGCCCTGCGACTACACTATCTAACCTAATCTGTTTATATTTTACTGTATTAATAAACTTGTATACTATTGAATACTTTTTTAGTCCCAATTTTTATGGTTTAATATCTGCATGCACCGACAGACTGCAAAGAAGTGTATTTATTTTTACAATTTGTGTGTAGAATTTTCTTATTTATGATCAACAATTGACCCTGATCTCCATCAACCTTTGAGCGCAAAACCTTTAAATATAATGGAAATACTGCCACCTTTTTTCTGTGTTTTGGAATCCTTTAAAAAAAATATTGACCAAAAATGACCAAATAATGACCAAAATGAGGCTCAAAATAAGGCCTAAAATACAGTAAGTAAACCCTGCCTTAATCTATGGTAGTACCCTGCAACCAATGTTCAGGTCCCTTAATAGCGCAGTTACAGAGGAAAGGAAGCATTACACTTTGCTTAAATTAAATGGCTGCCTACTGTATGTGATGCAAGGATGACAGTGGTGTATTTACCACTAGGACAACAAGGCCCAGGCCCCGTGATGCACCACTGGTCCGAGCTTGGACCCCAGGGCTAATGACAGTGGTGGCGAGGAGAGATCATTCCTGTGGCAGCGGGGGACAGCATCAGTGAGGTAGTGAAAAGAGAGCATCAGTGAGAGTGCTACACACTGCAAGAGCGGCTGTGGGTGAGAGGAGTCGCCAAGAGGTGAACTCATCATTTCCAATATACAGCTCTACACCGCAGCTCGAGTGCTGACCAGACCAGAGCTCCATAGACCACAGTGAGTGCATGACCTTTGTGGCTAACCTCAGGACCACAGTCGTAATAAAAGTTCTAGCAATATATGAAGACTGCGCACCAAAAGTGAGTTTTCAAAAGCATGTGAAGATTTTATTAATAACATTCCGTGGTACAAGTTGTGCATGAGATGCATTTGTAAATGCCCAGCACATGCAGTACCAGCTTTTACCCGTCATAGTAGTGGGATGGCTGTAGTATAAAAGGTGGACAGTAAAGCATACATTTCAGGTACTGAAGGTCCAAGTAATTGTATTTTCTATATTGCATATTTGGCTTTCTAGATTTTTTGTTATTAAATGCATACACTGAGTTCTGCAGCATGCAGCAAGTAAACAATTGCAGGTTGCACTGTATTTTCATGTACAGATTCTAGTCACATGTAGGACTCCTAGCCAATGAAGGCAGGGGCCAATCACAACTCCACCTTATAGCTTGGGAATAGAGGTGATTTTTTTTTTTTTTTCTAGTTAGTAAGAGCCCTGGCTTTGGTCAGGGCTCTGCTCTGGTCAAACTTCTATTTTCGTAAGGAAACTAAGTCTGTAAGCCTTGGTAAAACTTATGCCAGGCATACCTCCTACATATAGACCACAATGTCATAAGTCCTGTCTTCACTCAAGTCAAGAATTGTTCACCTCTAAAGCATTTTCTTTAAGGGGCTCCCAAAGTTAAAGGGGCTATTCAGGAAAAACTTAGCAAACCTCTTCTACTTTGTGCAGTTCCCAAGACAAGCAGAGATGTCAAGCAGAGAGCACTGTTGCCAGACAGAAAACAACAACTCAACTTCAGCAGCTGATAATTATTGAAAGGTTTAAGAATTTTTAATAGAAGAAATTTACAAATCTGTTTCACTTTCTGGAGCCAGTTGATATAAAATAAAAAGTTTTTTCCTGGAATACCCCTTTAAGTTGTACATGGATCTTTACACTGCATCTTGTATATGTTTCTCTGAGTCTTGTGTCACAGTTTGCCCTACAAGTAAGTGGAACAGAGCTGTGCAGTCTGCATTTCTGAATTGCATTGGCAATTGTAATGTAGGGATGTGACCGGTCTTCTAGGTATCCTTTTGTAGTCGCTCTTAGCTCCTTTATAATAGACAAGTTTCCTGAATCACTTCTCTCTACTAACTGTTTTAAAAGGATTTTTTCCCCTGATTAGAGATAGATATTACAGCCTGTTCTTTTTTTTTTTCTAATCAGTTTCTTTTTTCTTTTCTTTTTTTTCTTTTTTTCTTTTATTTAATGTACTTTTGTACATTTGTACATTTTTATGGGGGCTGCCATCTTGCCTGAGCTATTTTTAAAGGGTTACTCCCGTGGAAAACTTTTTTTTTTTTTTTTAAATCAACTGGTGCCAGAAAGTTAAACAGATTTGTAAATTACTTCTATTAAAAAATCTTAATAGCGGCTGTATACTACAGAGGAAATGCTTTTCTTTTTGGATTTCTCTTCTGTTATGACCACAGTGCTCTCTGCTGACCTCTGCTGTCCATTTTAGGAGCAGGAGAAAATCCCCATAGCAAACATATGCTGCTCTGGACAGTTCCTAAAATGGTCAGCAGAGGTCAGCAGACAGCACTGTGGTTGTGACAGAAGAGAAATCCAAAAAGAAAAGCATTTCCTCTGTAGTATACAGCCTCTAAAAAGTACTGGAAGGATTAAGATTTTTTTAGTAGACGTAATTTACAAATCGGTTTAACTTTCTGGCACCAGTTGATTTAAAAAAAAAAGTTTTTCATGGGAGTACCCCTTTAATACCATTTAATGATATGCTTTACAGCAGGATCAGTAAGCGGATAGTCAAACTTAGCCTAGAGTCAAAAGTACACAGGAAGGATCAATAAAGCAAGTAGTATAATAGAAGCACACATATAATAGTGCACATAGAAACATACATATAATAGCATACATATAATATAATAATCATAATAATAAGCATACATATAAGACATACATACAATAATAAGCATACATATAATATAATAGTGCACATAGAAGCATACATATAATAGTGCACATAGACTAAACACAAGCAACTTTATACAAAAACTGACTGGTACTTATATGCACCTGAGGAGGGCATGGACGCTCAGACCAGAAATGATAGGCTCCAACCCCAAGCCCCCTAATTGGCCCATGCATTGCCACAGTAAAAACAGTCTCATCCGAACTCAGGGTTACTAAGCCCTTAGTTCAGAACCATATGTACGGTAAGTCTATGGGGGTGGTTCTGGTCTCATAGACACAGAGCGAGTAGAAAATCATGTGGCAGTATGCTTCTTTCCCTGCTCATTTTTGCCATCGGTCGGAGTGTGAGCACAAGCACCCTGACCAATAAAAACCTGTGACATGGCTCTAGGACATGTCATTTTTTTTTTCTTTTTTATTAACAAGCATGATTTAACTTAGAGGCTGGGTTCACTCAATGTAAGATTAACCCCTTAAGGACAAAGCCCATTTTGACTTTATTTTTGCATTTTTGTTTTTTTTCCTCTTCACGTTCTAAAATCCATAACTCTTTTTGATTTTCATCTACAGACCCATATGAGGACTTGTTTTTTGCGTCACCAATTGTACTTTGTATTGAAAACTCTCAGTTCACAAAAAAATGTATGGCGATCCCAAAGAATTATTTTTTTAGGGAGGAAATTTAAATGAAAACCACAATTTTGTACATTTTGGAGTGTTTCGTTATCACACTGTACACTTTACGGTAAAAATGATGTGTTCTTTATTCTGTTGGTCAATACAATTAAAATGATACCCATGGCTAGATTCTATTTTTGTACTGCTTAAAAAAAAATCTCAAACTTTTTGTACAAAATCAGTATTATAAAATCGCCCTATTTTGACCACCTATAACATTTTAATTTTTCCGTATATGGGGCGATATGAGGGCTCCTTTTTTGCACTGTCATCTGTACTTTTTATCAATGCCACATTTGCATGTATAAAACTTTTAGATAACTTTTTATTAATTTTTCTAATAAAATGTGACAAAAAAAAGTTGCATTTTTGGAATTTTTTTATTTTTTACATTTAGGCCATTCACCGTACGGGATCATTAACATTATAGTTTGATAGTTCAGACATTTACGCACGCAGCGTTATCGAATATGTTTATTAAAAAAATGTAACGCTTTTTGGGGGTAAAATGGGAAAAAGGGACAATTTTCATTTTTATTGGAGGAGGGGATTTTTCACTTTTTTTACTTTTCAATTTTACATTTTTCAACTTTTTTTTACACTTTTTATGTCCCCATAGGAGACTATCAATAGCAATAAGTATTAAGCACTGATCAGAATTATTGGCTATCTTCTGCTCTGGTCTGCTCGATCTCAGACCAGAGCAGAAGACCCGAGGAGACGGCCTGAGGCAGGTGAGGGGACCTCTGGCCACCAAGGGTTAATGGTGGACATCCACACGATTGCGGATGTTGGCCATTACCGGCGGGTCCCCAGCTGCTGATAGCAGCCGGGACATGCAGTGTATGACGCAAACACAGCTCTGATGCTTGCAGTCATACACAGGACGTAAATGTACCTCTGCACCAGGACGTACATTTATGGCCATGGTCGTTAAGGGGTTAAAAGAAAAATTACATTGATTATTAGATTTAAACAATGCCCCTTTTTAAGTCCTAATTTATGTCTGTTTAATTCTTCTGCTTTATGTCTGCTTTATTCTTGTAATAAAAAAAAAGTTCTAACAAACAGTGCTTTCTTGGAAGACCTGTATGCATAGACATCAACATAGACAGTTTTGATGACGGTCTTTTGCGCATTGGATGCTCTTACTCTGACAGAGGAAGCTGTTCCAATATATGAAATGACCAGCAAAGCTGTTCATGGCAGCATCTATTCACATACAACCACCATAAAAGCACTGCTTGAAATGTTCAGATAAAGTAACTTGTTTACACCTACTTCGGTGAGTGCCAACTTTTTATCTATTCCAAGTAATTAGCTTGTTACCATAATGTTTTACCATTGGGTTTGCACACCCAATCTGCAAAAAGACTGCATACGATGGGTCTCGTAGTAAAAGTCATTCTTTCCTGTCCTCCACATAGTGGAGTCATCTATACTAGAGGGTTTGCCGATCTCTGTATCTTTTTTTTGTATATTTTTTTGTCGTTCCTTTAAGCAGGGGGTAACAGTTGCTAAAAGACATACAGTATATGAAAAAAGATAGCTTTATACTCTAGATTGAAATTGTAACATTTAAAACCTCTTGTTCTTCAAATCTACAGAGGGGGAGGGCCAAGCCACTCAACATGGGAACTGGTAGAGATAAGTTTAAATGTTATTAAAGGGGTACTCTTATAAAAAAAAAAAAATCAACTGTTGCCAGAAAGTTAAAAAGATTTGTAAATTACTGCTATTTAAAAATTTTAATCCTTCCAGTATTTATGAGCTACTGTATGCTCCAGAGGAAGTTCTTTTCTTATTTCATTTCTCTTCTGTCTGACCACAGTGCTCTCTGCTGACACCTCTGTCCATGCCAGGAACTGTCCAATGCAGGAGCAAATCCCCATAGCAAACCTATCCTGCTCTGGAGAGTTCCTGACATGGACAGAGGTGTCAGCACTGTGGTCAGACAGAAAAGAAATTCAAAAAGAAAAGAACTTCCTGTGGAACATACAGCAGCTGATAAGTACTGGAAGGATTAATATTTTTTAATAGAAGTAATTTACAAACCTGCCCGCTGTCTTGAATACCCCCAACGTTTTCCACCTCCCACACTGTCCTCGTCCCTACAAAAAAGGATCCCAATGATGCTTTCAAAACAGTGAGTGCACTTGTTTCTTCTTTCTTCAGTGTTTATAATTTACAAATCTGTTTCACTTTCTGGCACCAAGTGATTTGAAAAAAAAAAAGTTTTCCACCGGAGTGGCCCTTTAACCCCTTCCCGCTATTGGACGTATGCATACGTCCAGACGAACTACACGTTCGCGCAAATGGACGTATGCATACGTCCAAGCGATCTCCTGCTCTGCCGCGGGCAGCGCAGGAGTTCGCGGGTGGGACTCAGCTGTCAATCACAGCCGGAGTCCCACCGCAGCTGCCGGGGCCGCGATCGCGCCGGTCCCGGCAGCATTAACCCCATAGATGCCGTGATCAGTTCTGATCACGGCATCTACGGTGTTTGCAGGGGGAGCGCTCTCCCCCTGCCCATCAACGGTGGCGCCACGATAAAATAAGGGGGATCGGGGGTGTCCAAGACACCCTTGATCCCCCTTGAAGAGATAGGAGTGAGGTGGCAGGGTTGCCACCCCTCCTATCCCTGCTATTGATCGGCCGATCAATAGCAGACTGGGGGCGGGGGGGTTAAAGTTCGGTTCCCCCCCCGCTATGCCTACCCATCGGTGTCCTGGCACAGCGGGGGGAACCGTGTAATAGCGGCGGCAGCGGCGGTCACTTACCCGGCGGCAGCTGTGATCATGGCGGCGGTGGAGGTGAGTATGGCGCCGCGTGTCCAGGAGTCTGTTGCCTAGCAACATCTGCAGGGCGACAGTTTAGAGAGTGGTCTCTAAACTGTGGCCCTCCAGATGTTGCAAAACTACAACTTCCAGCATGCCTTGACAGCTGTTTGCTGTGTTGGCATGCTGGGAGTTGTAGTTTTGCAAGATTTAGAGGGGTTCAGGCTAGAGATCACTGACAGTGGTCTCTAAACTGTAGCCCTCCAGATGTTACAAAACTACAACTCCCAGCATGCCTTGACAGCTGTTTGCTGTGTTGGCATGCTGGGAGTTGTAGTTTTGCAAGATTTAGAGGGGTTCAGGCTAGAGATCACTGACAGTGGTCTCTAAACTGTAGCCCTTCAGATGTTACAAAACTACAACTCCCAGCATGCCCAGACAGCAGTTTGCTGTCTTAGCATGCTGAGATTTGTAGTTTTGCAACATCTGGAGGGCCACAGTTTAGAGACCACTGTCAGTGATCTCTAGCCTGAACCCCTCTAAATCTTGCAAAACTACAACTCCCAGCATTCAGGAACAGCAAATGGCTGTCTCGGCATGCTGGGAGTTGTACTTGCGTGCCTCCAGCTGTTGCATAACTACATCTCCCAGCATTCCCTTTGGCAATCAGTACATGCTGAGAGTTGTAGTTCTGCAACAGCTGGAGGCACACTGGTTGGGAAATACTGAGTTAGGTAATAGGTTCTATTACCTAACTCAGTATTTTCCAACCAGTGTGCCTCCAGCTGTTGCAAAACTACAACTCCCAGCATGCACGTTCTGTCAGTGCAAGCTGGGAGTTGTAGTTTTGCCACCCCCCCCCCCCTCCCATGTGAATGTACAGGTTACATTCACACTGGCGGCGGATTACAGTGAGTTCCCCGCTTCAAGTTTGAGCTGCAGCCGCAGCTCAAACTCCTAGCGGGAGACTCGGTGTAATCCGCCGTCAGTGTGAATGTAACCTAAAAACACTACACTACACCAACATAAAATAAAGAGTAAAACACTACATATACACACGTACACTGCCCCCCCACCACCCCTTCCCCCCCCCAATAAAAATGAAAAATGTATTCTACAGCAGTGTTTCCAAAACGGAGCCTCCAGCTGTTGCAAAACAAAAACTCCCAGCATTTCCGGACAGCCATTGACTGTCCAAGCATGCTGGGAGTTTAGCAACAGCTGGAGGCACCCTGTTTGGGAATCCCTGGTGTAGAATACCCCTATGTCCACCCCTATGCAAATCCCTAATGTAGGCCTCAAATGCGCATGGCGCTCTCACTTTGGAGCCCTGTCGTACTTCAAGGCAACAGAATAGGGTCACATATGGGGTATCGCCGTACTCGGGAGAAATTGGCTAAAAAATTTTGGGGGGCTTTTTCTCCTTTTACCCCTTATGAAAAGGTAAAGTTGGGGTCTACACCAGCATGTTAGTGTAAAAAAAACATTTTTGTACACTAACATACTGGTGTTGCCCCATACTTTAAAATTTCACAAGCGGTAAAAGAAAAAAAGCCTCCAAAATTTGTAACGCAATTTCTCCTGAGTACGGAGATACCCCATATGTGGGCGCAAAGTGTTCTGGGGACGCACAACAAGGCTCAGAAGGGAGAGTGCACCATGTAAATTTGAGGTCTAAATTGGTGATTTGCACAGGGGTGGCTGATTTTACAGCGGTTCTGACATAAGCGCAAAACAATAAATACCCACATGTGACCCCATTTTGGAAACTACACCCCTCACAGAATGTAATAAGGGGTACAATGAGCATTTACACCCCACAGGTGTCTGACAGATCTTTGAAACAGGGGTCTGTGAAAATGAAAAATAAAATTTTTAATTTGCACAGCCCACTGTTCCAAAGATCCGTCAAATGCCAGTGGGGTGTAAATTCTCCCTGCACCCATTATTACCTTCTGTGAGGGGTGTAGTTTTAAAAATGGGGTCACATGTGGGGGGGTCCACTGTTCTGGCACCACGGGGGGGCTTTGGAAATGCACATGGCCAAATTCTCTCTCCAAAAGCTCAATGATGCTCCTTCTCTTCTGAGCATTGTAGTTCGCCCCCAGTGCACTTCACGTCCACTTATGGGGTATTTCCATACTCAGAAGAGATGGGGTTACAAATTTTGGGGGGTATTTTCTGCTATTATTCCTTGTAAAAATGTAAAATTTGGGGGAAAACAAGCATTTTAGTGTAAAAAAAATTATTTTTTTTGGCATATGCAAAAGTCGTAAAACACCTGTGGGGTATTAAGGTTCACTTTACCCCTTGTTACGTTCCCCAAGGGGTCTAGTTTCCAAAATGGTATGCCATGTGGTTTTTTTTTCTGTCCTGGCACCATAGGGGCTTCCTAAATGCGGCATGCCCCCAGAGCAAAATTTGCTTCCAAAAAGCCAAATGTGACTCCTTCTCTTCTGAGACCTGTAGTGCGCCAGCAGAGCACTTTTCATCCCCATATTGGGTGTTTTCTGAATCGGGAGAAATTGGGCTTCAAATTTTGGGGGGTATTTTCTGCTATTATCTTTTTTTTAAATGTAAAATTTTTGCTAAACCAAGCATTTTTGGTAAAAAAAAAACATTTTTTTTTACATATGCAAAAGTCGTGAAACACCTGTGGGGTATTAAGGTTTACTTTATCACTTGTTGCGTTCCTCAAGGGGTCTAGTTTCCAAAATAGTATGCCATGTGTTTTTTTTTTGCTGTTCTGGCACCATAGGGGCTTCCTAAATGCGACATGCCCCTCGAGCAAAATTTGCTCTCAAAAAGCCAAATATGACTCCTTCTCTTCTGAGCATTGTAGTTCGCTCGTAGTGCACTAAAGGTCAACTTATGGGGTACCACCATACTCAGAAGAGATGGGGTTACAAATTTTGGGGGGTATTTTCTGCTATTAACCCTTGCAAAAATGTGAAATTTGGGGGGAAACACACATTTTAGTGAAATTTTTTTTTTTTTTTTTTTTTTTTTTTACATATGCAAAAGTCATGAAACACCTGTGGGGTATTAAGGCTCAGTTAATTCCTTGTTACGTTCCCCAAGGGGTCTAGTTTCCAAAATGGTATGCCATGTGTTTTTTTTTTTTTTTTTTTTTTGCTGTTTTGGCACCATAGGGGATTCCTAAATGCAACATGCCCCCCAAAAACCATTTCAGAAAAACGTACTCCAAAATACCCTTGTCGCTCCTTCGCTTCTGAGCCCTCTACTGCGCCCGCCGAACAATGTACATAGACATATGAGGTATGTGCTTACTCGAGAGAAATTGGGCTACAAATTCAAGTATAAATTTTATCCTTTTACCCCTTGTAAAAATTCAAAAATTGGGTCTACAAGAACATGCGAGTGTAAAAAATGAAGATTTTGAATTTTCTCCTTCACTTTGCTGCTTTTCCTGTGAAACACCTAAAGGGTTAAAACACTTACTGAATGTCATTTTGAATACTTTGGGGGGTGCAGTTTTTGTAATGGGGTCATTTATGGGGTATTTCTAATATGAAGACCCTTCAAATCCACTTCAAACCTGAACTGGTCCATGAAAAATAGCGAGTTTGAAAATTTTGTGAAAAATTGTAAAATTGCTGCTGAACTTTGAAGCCCTCTGGTGTCTTCCAAAAGTAAAAACACGTAAATTTTATGATGCAAACATAAAGTAGACATATTGTATATGTGAATCCCAAAAAAATATTTGGAATATCCATTTTCCTTACAAGCAGAGAGCTTCAAAGTTAGAAAAATGTAAAATTTTCTATTTTTTCATCAAATTTGGGGATTTTTCACCAAGAAAGGATGAAAGTTACCACAAAAATTTACCACTATGTTAAAGTAGAATATGTCACGAAAAAACTATCTCGGAATCAGATTGATAAGTAAAAGCATTCCAGAGTTATTAATGTTTAAAGTGACAGTGGTCAGATGTGCAAAAAAGGGCTGCGTCCTAGAGGTGAAAATGGGCTGTGTCCTTAAGGGGTTAAGGGGAGTTTTTTTTAGAGGGCTTACTTACCCTCTATATTTTTGTTTATGTATTTAAAGGAAAACTGTTAGCCTGTTCACCCACACTAAACCCAATACACTGGGTTATAGTGTGAGGGAACAGGAGTCCAACGAGGGGTCACTTACTTAAATATGTCCAGTAGGTCCTGAGAATCCCTCAGAATATCATCTGCTAAATTCAGTGAATCGTGCACAAGGGGCGGGGCTCCGCATGCTCAATTTACATATTCATTGTTTGTGACTCCACTTCACTAGGATGTGGAGTCACAGACAATGAATATGTAAATTGAGTGTGTGAAGCCCCGCCCCCTGTGTGTGATTCACTGAATTTAGCAGAGGATCTTCTGGGGGACAAATCTCAGGACCTACTGGACATATTTAAGTAAGTGACCCCTTGTTGGACAGCCTGTTCACCCACACTAAACCCAACACACTGGGTTATAGTGTGGGGGAACAGGCTGGCAGTTTTCCTTTAACTAGTATATGAGAGTCTTCCTAATGTATAACTACTGTATTTTGAGACTACCTACTTATCAACTAAATGAGGGTGTACCTATTTACTATTTACCCATTACATACGGGTCTAAGCACCTACTACATGGGGGAGGGTTAAACTATCTACAATATGGGTGCACAATTAAACTACATTTGTTTGGGGGCAAAAAAGAGTGATCATTTTGTACTGTATAGAGGTACAAAGAGTTGAAAAAGTTCTGCAAAAAGAGAAAAAAAAGGGGGCAATATTATTGTGTGGGGGCACTAAAGAGGCCATGTTATTTTGGGGAAGCACAAAGGAGGGCCCTCTTTTATGTTGAAGCACAAAGGGGGCCTATTATATATGGGAGCAAAAAGGGGGCCTATTATTGTGTGAGGGCACTATTACTACTTGGGGACATTAGGTCACATTAATAGTGTGTGGATGCAGAGAGAGCCCTATTATGATGTGGCACAATTATTGTGTGAGGCACTTAGATTAGCACTGAGCGTGGAAGTCATGGGGGCACTATTATAGTTTAAGGGGTGTGATTTCTGATCTTCAAATGGCATATGCAAAATTCAAGAAAATATGATGCTTTGATATAACATCAAATAGTCCAGGATGGAAAAGGGGTCTAAAAAAATGTCATCTTCCCATGTTGAATGTAACTTATTAAAAGGAGTAATACCTTCATCTTCACATATTACAGGACCTTTGCCTGGTCCAGCTCTTGAACCCTCTATCTCTTCACCATCTTTATTCACACACCAGCAATGACCGGTGCTGCCATGACACTGCTTTGGAACATATTCACCATCATCATCGCATTTTGGCACAAATGCCCCCATCATTGGTCTCTTTCCTCCTCCAAGTGCCCTCTGGCGGTGCCTCAAGCAAGGAGTACTTTCTATTAAATGAAATAAAAACACAATAAGTAGACAGAAGGGACTTTGGATTGTTCACGTGAGAGTGATGACTTGCATGGTGGATTACATTTACATTAGGCTCTTCATAGTATGTCTTTATGCTACAGATAAATGTAATTGATGTCTCCACGATAATATAAAGCAGTATGGAGGTAACTGAATACCTCACAATTGTCCCCTATATTTGTATCAGTACTTAAAGGGGTTATCCAGGAAAAAAACTTTTTTTATATATCAACTGGCTCAAGAAAGTTAAACAGATTTGTAAATTACTTCTATTAAAAAATCTTAAAGGGGTACTCCACTGGAAAACATTTTTCTTTTAAATCAACTGGTGACAGAAAGTTAAACAGATTTGTAAATAACTTCTATTAAAAAATCCTAATCCTTCCAGTACTTATCAGCTGCTGTATAATACACAGGAAGATCTTTTCTTTTTGAATTTCTTTTCTATCTGATCACAGTGCTATCTGCTGACACCTCTGTCCATGTCAGGAACTGTCCAGAGCAGGAGAGGTTTGCTTTGCTTTGGTGATTTGCTCCTACTCTGGACAGTTCCTGACATGGACAGAGGTGTCAGCAGAGTGCACTGGGGTCAGACTGAAAGGAAATTCAAAAAGAAGAAAAGAACTTCCTGTGGACCATACAGCAGCTAAGTACTGGAAGGATTGGGATTTTTTAATAGAATTCATTTACAAATCTGTTTAACTTTCTGGCACCAGTTGATTTAAAAGAAAATGTTTTCCAGTGGAGTACCCCTTTAATCCTTTCAGTACATATGAGCTTCTGAAGTTGAGTTGTTCTTTTCTGTCTAAGTGCTCTCTGATGACACATGTCTCGGGAACCGCCCATTTTGAAGGCAAATCCCCATAGCAAACCTCTTCTACTCTGTGCAGTTCCCGAGACAAGCAGAGATGTCAACAGAGAGCACTGTTGCCAGACAGAAAACAACAACTCAACTTCAGCAGCTGATAATTATCGAAAGGATTAAGATTTTTTTTTATAGAAGTAATTTACAAATCTGTTTAACTTTTTGGAGCCAGTTGATATAAATTTTTTTTTTCCTGGAATACCCCTTTAAATATTCAGGCTATTTATAGATGCAGCTTTTTTAACCCCTTAACAACGCAGGACGTAAATGTATGTCCTGGTGACCTGGTACTTAACGCACCAGGACGTACATTTACGTCCTATGCATAACCGCGAGCATCGGAGCGATGCTCGCGTCATGCGCGGCAGGTCCCGGCTGCTGATAGCAGCCAGGGACCCGCCCGTAATAGCAGATGCCCGCGATCGCACAGATGTCTGCCATTAACCCCTCAGATGCAGTGATCAATACAGATCACGGCATCTGCAGCATCGCGGTACTTTAAATGGATGATCGGATCGCCCGCAGCTCTGCCGCGGCGATCCAATAATCCAGCATGGCGGCCGGAGGTCCCCTCACCTTGCTCAGGCCGTCTCCCAGGGTCTTCTGCTCTGGTCTGCGATTGAGCAGACCAGAGCAGAAGATGACCGATAATGCTGATCAGTGCTGTTTCCTATACATAGCACTGAACAGTATTAGCAATCAAATGATTGCTATAAATAGTCCCTTATGGGGACTATTAAAGTGTAAAAATAAAAGTAAAAAATAAAAGTAATAAAAATGGGAAAAACCCCCTCCCCCAAAAAAACGTAAATTGTCCCATTTTTCCTATTTAATCCCCAAAAAGTGTAAAAAAATTATTTTATATACATATTTGGTATCGCCACGTGCGTAAATATCCCAACTATTAAAATAAAATGTTAACAATACTGTACGGTGAACGGCGTGAACTTAAAAAAAATCCAAAATAGCTGCTTTTTTATAACATTTTATTCAAAAAAAATTTTTTTTTAAAAACTATTAAAAGTTTTATATAAGCAAATATGGTATCAATAAAAAGTATAGATCCCGGCGCAAAAAATGAGCCCTCATACCGCTGCTTATACGGAAAAATGAAAAAGTTATAGGTCTTCAAAATAGGGGGGTTTTAAACGTACTAATTTGGCTAAACAGTTTGCGATTTTTTTAAGCGCAACAGTAATATAAACGTATATTATCATGGGTATCATTTTAATAGTATTGACCCAAAGAATAAAGAACACATGTCATTTTTACCATAAATTGTACAGCGTGAAAACGAAATCTTCCAACATTTGCTAAATTGCTAAATTTTAATTTGCCAACACAAATAGTATCTTTTTGGTTGCGCCATACATTTTATGGTAAAGTGAGTGATGGCATTACAACGGACAACTGGGCGCACAAAAAACAAGCCCTCATACTAGTCTGTGGATGAAAATATAAGAGTTAAAAAATTTTGAAGGTGAGGAGGAAAAAACAAAAACGTAAAAATAAAATTGTCTGAGTCCTTAAGGCCCAAATGGGCTGCGTCCTTAAGGGGTTAATCTAGAACTTCATTGAAGGGTTGTCCCACATCCACAATGTTAAAAGTTATTTGAATGCTTACTCCCTGGGGGTTCACTTCTGGGAAGTGAAGCAACACAGCTTGATACTGCTTTTCCCACAACATTATTACATTATTTGTCAACTAACACTGCATGCAGGTGCGATTTCACCAACATATGGTGATCACAATACAGGATCAGCCCCAGCAACAAGGCCCAACACCTGTGAGTCATGTGAAATGGCTTGTGCACTTGATTTTTCTACTACATCATACAAAATATAATTTTTCAATCTTACAAAATAAGTTGCTGCAATTTATGCAGAGGCCCAGTCCACCACCTAGATCCTCTTGTACATCTACTCTTGTCTGGTAGAATCCTGCTATTGTTGCACCCCAATGATGGCTGTGGGTGCAGGGTGTAAAGATAGATTTGTGATGCCAGGGCACCGTTAACCTACACAGTCCGAGGTTGAGATAGCTTCTCCTGGGCCAGGTGCTGGGTAATGAATACTACAATGCCAGGTTACGGATAACCATCTTTACTTTGCTGGAGATAGCAGATCTCAAACAATACTGTCTCTTGAGCAAAGGGATGGGCAGAGTGGAATCTGGACAGCCCCTCGCCTTGCTGGAGGTTTTAGTTGCTGTTGAATGCTGCTTTAAGATTATTAGCAGTTTATGCTGACTTGAAAGACTGAATTTGACTGACTGACTGAGTTTTCCCCCAAGAGATTTTGCCCAACTGCTTTGCTTACTGCCAGGCTTTGATATTCACTTGTGTGTTGCGACTTTTCCTGAGATTGGTGTGGCTTTGGAATTTTTGTACTTTTCTTTTCCCTAGGCTTCTCCTCGGTATTTCAGCACTCCACTTCTTACTCTTCTTACACTCTTCTCAAGACTGAACAGGTCCAGACTCAGATGCATACTAGACTGAACATCTCCTCCCCTCTACACTACATTAGGGGTAGGTTTAGGGGTTCCTCATTGGGGTGTCAGAGTAACCTGGTCCCTCTGCCACAATCCCTTAAAGGTACAGTGCATGAATTAATACATACACTACATATCATTACAGTAAATCACATTATAACAGATCAGACAATGGAGCAACGGGCCCAACATATAGACAGCAGGGATGCCCGAGGCAATCTTTAGCCCCCAGGACAGCCTTTGGTGCTGGGACACCACATTATTGGAAAGGCCAGCAAATAACAATCAGGTACTAAAAGCACCTTTTTGCCATTGGCACCATGGACACATTAGGTGGATGTTCTGAGATAGAATTAAAAAATCACCGGGGGAGGGGGGGGGAGAAGAAGGCATTTCAAGTATGAAACAAATTTTATTACCACCTAAACACATTACTATTTTTTCCTTAAATGATTTTGAAAGAGGTCACCAAGGATTTCAATTAAATAGTAGATGACCATGTAATTTATTTATGTCATACGTACATACATACAGCAGTTGAGGTGCAATATTCATTTCTCATATGTCAGCTATACCCAGATGTAAAATAAAAATGAGAACTGTGTCTTACTTTGATCTGCTGAATCTTCACATGTTTGCAATGGTTGTCCTGGTGATGTTTTTGTTCCCTCAATCTCTTTACCTTCTTTATTAACACACCAACAATAACCTGTGCTGCCATGACATTGCTTTGGAAAATAGTTGCCCTTTTCATCACACTCGGGCACAAAGGCTCCCAGTAGGGGTCTTCCTGCTCCAAGCAGAGCCTGTCGTTCCTTGTGACAAGGTCCTTGATGTACTAAATTAACAAATATATAAAAAAAAAATTAAGTTGAATTAGGGTCAGGGGCCACATATTGGCCCTGATTTACTATTTTAAACCAACCTGTTTTGTCGGGCTGTGCAACAAAATGTGTTGTATTGAGCCACAAATTGTGTCTGTGCCAGAATTTGCGCCAGAACTTCAAAAAACCTGACCAACTCTCTATTTTGCCTAGAAAACCCCAAAAAGGGCACAAATGGCAGGAAAAGGAGAGATGGCCACTGAAAAGTGGGTGTATTCCCTACATTGTCAAAAAATCCCATTATATTTGTTAATGTTTCCACAGAAAATGTGGTGGATTTGAGCTCTGGCAAACCTGACAGATCAGATTCAGAGCAGTTGTAAAAAATAAATTAAAAAAAAAGCAAAACATAGTGAAAAGTACAAAATGTAGGAAAACATTTCTAAATATCTTGAACAATGCTTTTAGGGAATTAAAACCCACATAGAAAACTACATTCCTCTCCCAGTAAATCAGGGCCGTTGTCTCAGGTTAATTACACCAAGAAGGATTGAGAATCCTTATATTATCATCACTAAAGTGCACTTTATAGCATCACTGTGACCACCATGTTTGATGTAACATCTGTGGATAGCTATATCTTTTTTCCCAGCAGGCTTAGGCAAATATTTCTTTTTATACATGCATGTACTGTATGTATACACAGAGCAAAGTCTTTTGTCCTCGAAAACACATTCCTTCCTACCCCAGGAGTAAGAAATGAATGTATTTAGCAGATGTGTATTATCTAGAAAAATTGCATGTGAACTCAATAAAAGTGTATGAGAGAAGGTTGCCTTTAGAGATGAGCGAATTTAAAAAAAAAATTGGATTCGGCCGATTTGTTGAATAAATAAATACATCATTGATTTGATCCGAATAAATTCTCGTTAATTTTTATTAGTAAAGTATTTTAATAATGTGTTTAATAAAGTGTGTGTATGTGTTTCACTTTTTTTTCTCTATTTGTTGAATTTAAGTAGTACTACTTCTCCCAGCATGGAACCGACTGTTCCATGATGGGAGTAGTAGTACCTGTGCTGATAGATAGATCGCCCCGGGTGTCACTTCTGACACCCACTGCTATTGTCCTGTATAATGTATAGATGCGGGCGGCTTTCTCGCATCTAGATAGGACGATAGCATCGGGTGTCAGGAGTGATACCCACTGTGATCTGTCCTCAACTGCAGGTACTACTGCTCCCAACATGGAGCACACTCTGCTCCATGCTGGGAGCTGCAGTGGGTTTCAGTGGGTTTTTGGGGGAGGGGGTATTTCAGCACTCCACTTCTTACTCTTCTTACACTCTTCTCAAGACTGAACAGGTCCAGACTCAGATGCATACTAGACTGAACATCTCCTCCCCTCTACACTACATTAGGGGTAGGTTTAGGGGTTCCTCATTGGGGTGTCAGAGTAACCTGGTCCCTCTGCCACAATCCCTTAAAGGTACAGTGCATGAATTAATACATACACTACATATCATTACAGTAAATCACATTATAACAGATCAGACAATGGAGCAACGGGCCCAACATATAGACAGCAGGGATGCCCGAGGCAATCTTTAGCCCCCAGGACAGCCTTTGGTGCTGGGACACCACATTATTGGAAAGGCCAGCAAATAACAATCAGGTACTAAAAGCACCTTTTTGCCATTGGCACCATGGACACATTAGGTGGATGTTCTGAGATAGAATTAAAAAATCACCGGGGGAGGGGGGGGGAGAAGAAGGCATTTCAAGTATGAAACAAATTTTATTACCACCTAAACACATTACTATTTTTTCCTTAAATGATTTTGAAAGAGGTCACCAAGGATTTCAATTAAATAGTAGATGACCATGTAATTTATTTATGTCATACGTACATACATACAGCAGTTGAGGTGCAATATTCATTTCTCATATGTCAGCTATACCCAGATGTAAAATAAAAATGAGAACTGTGTCTTACTTTGATCTGCTGAATCTTCACATGTTTGCAATGGTTGTCCTGGTGATGTTTTTGTTCCCTCAATCTCTTTACCTTCTTTATTAACACACCAACAATAACCTGTGCTGCCATGACATTGCTTTGGAAAATAGTTGCCCTTTTCATCACACTCGGGCACAAAGGCTCCCAGTAGGGGTCTTCCTGCTCCAAGCAGAGCCTGTCGTTCCTTGTGACAAGGTCCTTGATGTACTAAATTAACAAATATATAAAAAAAAAATTAAGTTGAATTAGGGTCAGGGGCCACATATTGGCCCTGATTTACTATTTTAAACCAACCTGTTTTGTCGGGCTGTGCAACAAAATGTGTTGTATTGAGCCACAAATTGTGTCTGTGCCAGAATTTGCGCCAGAACTTCAAAAAACCTGACCAACTCTCTATTTTGCCTAGAAAACCCCAAAAAGGGCACAAATGGCAGGAAAAGGAGAGATGGCCACTGAAAAGTGGGTGTATTCCCTACATTGTCAAAAAATCCCATTATATTTGTTAATGTTTCCACAGAAAATGTGGTGGATTTGAGCTCTGGCAAACCTGACAGATCAGATTCAGAGCAGTTGTAAAAAATAAATTAAAAAAAAAGCAAAACATAGTGAAAAGTACAAAATGTAGGAAAACATTTCTAAATATCTTGAACAATGCTTTTAGGGAATTAAAACCCACATAGAAAACTACATTCCTCTCCCAGTAAATCAGGGCCGTTGTCTCAGGTTAATTACACCAAGAAGGATTGAGAATCCTTATATTATCATCACTAAAGTGCACTTTATAGCATCACTGTGACCACCATGTTTGATGTAACATCTGTGGATAGCTATATCTTTTTTCCCAGCAGGCTTAGGCAAATATTTCTTTTTATACATGCATGTACTGTATGTATACACAGAGCAAAGTCTTTTGTCCTCGAAAACACATTCCTTCCTACCCCAGGAGTAAGAAATGAATGTATTTAGCAGATGTGTATTATCTAGAAAAATTGCATGTGAACTCAATAAAAGTGTATGAGAGAAGGTTGCCTTTAGAGATGAGCGAATTTAAAAAAAAAATTGGATTCGGCCGATTTGTTGAATAAATAAATACATCATTGATTTGATCCGAATAAATTCTCGTTAATTTTTATTAGTAAAGTATTTTAATAATGTGTTTAATAAAGTGTGTGTATGTGTTTCACTTTTTTTTCTCTATTTGTTGAATTTAAGTAGTACTACTTCTCCCAGCATGGAACCGACTGTTCCATGATGGGAGTAGTAGTACCTGTGCTGATAGATAGATCGCCCCGGGTGTCACTTCTGACACCCACTGCTATTGTCCTGTATAATGTATAGATGCGGGCGGCTTTCTCGCATCTAGATAGGACGATAGCATCGGGTGTCAGGAGTGATACCCACTGTGATCTGTCCTCAACTGCAGGTACTACTGCTCCCAACATGGAGCACACTCTGCTCCATGCTGGGAGCTGCAGTGGGTTTCACTTCTGACACCCGATGCGATCGTCCTGTATAATGTATAGATGCGTGCTGGCAGCCGCTCTTCTCTGGTCCCACTGTAGTGTATGTATATGCCGTATATATACCTATTATTCATATTTCCCACAGAGAGTTGTGATTGGCTGGAACCATCTGGCCAATCACAGCTCTCTGCTGGAAATATGAATAAGTGATGTGAATTCTATTCACATCACTGTATGGCCAGAGATGTGAGTGCAAGAGAAAGCCACTCCATCTCTGTAATAGAAAGGACAATTGCATCAGGTGTCAGGAGTGACACCCAAGGCGATCTCTCCATTAGTACAGGTACTACAGCTCCCATCATCGAGCAATCTGTTCCACGCTGGGAGTAGTAGTGCTACCTAAAAAATGTAAAAAATAGAGAAAAAAAGGGAAACACATACACACATTACTAACAACAAATTTTTAAAAATTAATTATAAAAAACATATTCTTTTTACATTTAAATGGCCCCCTTTCTAAATTTTTATTATTATCGGCTACATTTTTAGGTCCCTGCCCGCCCACATAAATTGATCCCTGTTTAAAAATTTACATTAACAATTTTTTTTGTCTTTTTTACTTTCAAATGCACTCCTCATTCAATATTAAAAATGAGTGCATTTCATTATTTTTTTTTTCTAGTTTTTGTTCTAAATCATATATATATATATATATTTTTTTTTCACTTAACTTTTTTACTTCAAATTGTAATTTGCGGAGGCTGATGGCCGGGACAATAATGTATGTATGTATTTAAAGTAATTGTGAAGAACGATGTCATCGTAATTAATGATTACAATGACATCGTCCTTCACAATTACATTAAATACATACGTACAGTACATTGTTGTCCTGGCCATCTGCCTCTGCAAATTACAATTTGAAGTATCTTTGATTTCTAATAGAAGACCTCTGTAAATTTTTTGATTTTTGGTAAATTAGGGAAACGCAGCCTTTTTTTGACTACTGTATTATACATATTACTGAGGTGCCTTTCCTCAGCTTGTCTCTGACCCTCGCAATTATTCATGGCAGCACATCTATATGCCTGAAAAAATTTAATCAACGGGGGTAAAAAAGTAAAAAAAAATAAAATATATGATTTAGAACAAAAACTAGAATAAAATTCATTCATTCATTTTTAATATTGAGCGTTGAATGTTCTGGTCTCTGCCCGCTAATTTTTAAACAGGGATCGATTTATGTGGGCTGGCAGGGACCTAAAAATTTAGCCGAAAGGGGCCATTTAAATTTAAAATAATATATTTTTTATAATAAATTTTTTTACATTTTTATTAGTAATGTATTTTAATATTGTATTTTAACTACTCCCAGCATGGAACAGACTGTCACTCCTGACACCCAATGCGATTGTCCAATCTATTGCAGAGATGAAGCAGCTTTCTCCTGAGCTCGCATCTCTGCACTGTACTCTGGCTGGCCAGTGATGTGAATAGAATTCACATCACTTATTCATATTTCCTGCAGAGAGCTGTGATTACAATGGGACCAACTGGCCGCCTGCATCTATACATTATACAGGACGATCGTATCGGGTGTCAGAAGTGACACCCCCTGTGATCTGTCTATTAATGCAGGTACTACAGCTCCCAGCATGGTGCAGAGTGTACTCCATGTTGGGAGCAGTAGTGCCTGCAGTTAAGGACAGATCACAGCAGGTGTCACTCCTGACACCCGATGCGATCGTCCGTTCTATTGCAAAGATGGAGCGGCTTTCTCCTGCGCTCGAATCTCTGCACTATAATCCAGCTGGCCAGTGATGTGAATAGAATTCACATGACTTATTCATATTTCCTGCAGAGAGCTGTGATTAGCCATATGGTTCAAGCCAATCACAGCTCTCTGTGGGAAATATGAATAATAGGTATATATGCGGCATATATTCATACAACAGTGGGACCAGAGGAGAGCGGCCGCCCGCATCTATACATTATACAGGACGATTGCATCACTTCTGATACCCGCTGCGATCTGTCTATTAATGCAGGTACTACAGCTCCCAGAATGGAACATTAGTACCTACAGTTGAGGACAGATCACAGCAGGTGTCACTTCTGACACCCGCTGCGATCGTCCTATCTATTGCAGATTCCCTCATCTCTAGTTGCCTTCAGTATAGTAAGGAATTTGTGGGACAGGATCAGGGATGTCTTGATTAGTTTTGCTCGCGAATATTCCCAAATATAGCACTTTATATTCGTAATTACGAATATTCTTCTTTCTTTTTTTTTTTTTTCACAGTACACATCACAGTGATCATCCCTCTCTGCTTCCAGCTTGTGTGGTGTATAGAAGGCTATAATACTACTGTGTGAGACTGGCGTACGAATTTTCGCATATGTGAAAATTTGCATATGCTAATTTTCGCCTATGCGAATTTTCGGATATGCGAAAATATAACGCGAATATTATGAATATGCAAATTTAGCCAATATATGATGAATATTCGTCCATATATTCGCGAAATATCGTGAATTCGAACATGGCCTATGCCGCTCAACACTAGTCTTGATATCTGGGAATACATCCTCCTTATTAATGTTTTCCAAGCTTAAAAATGACCTGTTTCGTGTTAACATTTTGTGTCTGAATAGTTATGTACCGTATATACTCGAGTATAAGCCGACCCAAATATAAGCCGAGGCCCCTTATTTTACCCCAAAATCCCAGGAAAAGTTATTGACTCGAGTATAAGCCTAGGGTGGGAAATACATCATCCCCCCTGTCATCAACACCCTCATCGTCATCACCACCTGTCATCATCACCCTCATCATCATCCCCCCTTCATCATCCCCTTGTCATCATCCCACACCCCCCTTCATCATCCCCTTGTCATCATCCCCTCCCCCCTTCATCATCCCCTTGTCATCATCCCACACCCCCCCTTTATCATCCCCTTGTCATCATCCCCTCCCCCCTCATCATCCCCTTGTCATCATCCCACCCCCCCTTCATCATCCCCTTGTCATCATCCCCTCCCCCCTTCATCATCCCCTTGTCATCATCCCACCCCCCCCCCTTCAACATCCCCTTGTCATCATCCCACACCCCCCCCCTTCATCATCCCCTTGTCATCATCCCACACCCCCCCTTCATCATCCCCTTGTCATCATCCCACACCCCCCCTTCATCATCCACTTGTCATTATCCCACACCCCCCCTTCATCATCACCACATGTCATCTGCCCCCCCCCCCTTCATCATCACCGCTTGTCAATGTCTGATACAGTGGTCTTCAACCTGCGGACCTCCAGAGGTTTCAAAACTACAACTTCCAGCAAGCCCGGGCAGCCATCGGCTGTCCGCACTTGCTGGGAGTTGTAGTTTTGAAACCTCTGGAGGTCTGCAGGCTGAAGACCACTTCGGCCTTCGACATCATCCAGCCCCCTCTCACCCCCTTTAGTTCTGTACTCACCTCCGCTCGGCGGGATGTTAGGGTGCGCTGGTCCAGTGCTGCAGGACTGTCCGGTGGGGAGGTCCTCCGGTGGGATAGTGGTTCCGGGCTGCCATCTTCACCGGGGGGCCTCTTCTCCGCACTTCGGGCCCGGAATAGAGGCGTTGCCTTGACCACGATGCAGAGGGACGTTGTTAATGAACATACCTCTGCGTCGTCGTCAAGGCAACGTGACTATTACGGGGCCGGGCCCGAAGCGCGGAGAAGAGGCCCCCCCCCGTGAAGATGGCAGCCCGGAACCACTATCCCACAGAACGACCTCCCCACCGGACAGTCCTGCAGCACCGGACCAGGGCACCCTAACGTCCCGCCGAGCGGAGGTGAGTACAGAACTAAAGAGGGTGAGAGGGGGCTGGATGATGTCGAAGGCCCGGGCAGTGGTCTTCAACCTGCGGACCTCCAGAGGTTTCAAAACTACAACTCCCAGCAAGCCCGGACAGCCGATGGCTGCCCGGGCTTGCTGAGAGTTGTAGTTTTGAAACATCTGGAGGTCCGCAGGTTGAAGACCACTGAGGGCGGAGAGTTCACTCGAGTATAAGCCGAGGGGGGTGTTTTCAGCATGAAAAATCGTGCTGAAAAACTCGGCTTATACTCCAGTATATACAGTAGGTTATGTTTTGATCCAGTGTCACCTAATGGTTATTAATGAGTACTGTAATGGCTAAATATCCGTTATTTCATTGGTTAAATGTTATCTAAAGTGGGTCTGTCTGATAGATAAGGATATGGCAAAATCCCATGGATAACAAATGAAAGGGGTCATATTCTTATTAAAACTCTGCTGAAATAACTTCGCTCTGGTCGTACTCTCCAAGAAACTTTCCTTTAACCCCTTAAGGACCCAGGCTTTTTCCGTTTTTTCATTTTCAATTTTTCCTCCTTAACTTTAAAAAATCATAACTCTTAAAAATTTTCACCTAAAATTATATATAATGGCTTAATTTTTGCATCACTAATTCTACTTTGTAATGATATTAGTCATTTTACCCAAAAATCTACGGTGAAACGGGAAAAAAATCAATGTGCGACAAAATTGATGAAAAAACACTATTTTGTAAGTTTTGGGGGCTTCTGTTTTTACGCAGTACATTTTTTGTCAAAAATGATACCTTATCTTTATTCTGTAGGTCCATACGGTTAAAATGATACCCTACTTGTATAGGTTTGAATTTGTATCACTTCCGAAAAAAATCATGAATACATGCAGGAAAATTTATACGTTTAAAATGGTATTCTTTTGACCCCTATAACTTTTTTATTTTTCTGTGTTCAGGGCGCTTTGAGGACTCATTTTTTGCACCGTCATCTGAAGTTTTTAGCGGTACCATTTTTGTTGTGATCAGACTTTTTGATCACTTATTTTCACTTTTTTGTGGTATAAAAAGTGATCAAAAATGCGCTATTTTGGACTTTGGAATTTCTTTGCGCGTACGCCATTGAACAAGCGGTTTAAAAAGCGGTATATTTTTATAATTCGGACATTTCCGCACGCGGCGATACCACATATGTTTATTTTTATTATTATTTACATAATGTTTTTTTTATTTTTGGAAATGCCGGGTGATTCAAACTTTTATTAGGGGAAGGGATAATTGAAAGGGTTAATGATTTTTTTACACTTTTCTTATGCAATATTATAGCTCCTATAGGGGGCTATAACATTGCATTAACTGATCTTTTACTCTGATTGATCCATCTCCATAGGAATGGATCAATCAGGGTTTTCAGCGATTGAATGCTCAAGCCTGGATCTCAGGCTTGAAGCATTCATTCGGCGATCGGACAGCACAGGAGAAGGTAAGAAGACCTCCTCCTGTGCTACAGCTGTTCGGGATGCCGCGATTATACTGCGGCGATCCCGAACAGCTCCCTGAGCTAACCGGCACATTTTACTTTCCTTTTTTGCTGCGCGGCTCAGCTTTGAGCGCGCGGCTAAAGGGTTAATAGCGCGCGGCACAGCGATCAGTGCCGCGCGCTATTAGAGGCGGGTCCCGGCTTCACTATGACGCCGGGCCCGCCGCGATATGATGCGGGGTCACCGTGTGACCCTGCGTTATATCGCAGGACCGGGACTCATGACGTACGCATACGTCATGGGTCCTTAAGAGGTTAAAGTGTACCTGTCAGATCCCACATAAAAAAAATGTATATGTTACTCAGTATCTAATCCTGACCATGTACATACTCCGGATCAACTCAGCAGGGACTCATTAGGGTTATAGGTTGAACTTGATGGACTTTGGTCTTTTTTCAACTTTATGAACTATGTTACCTCTAATTTTTATGCCTCTATCACCTATATTTATTATAAAAATTAACCTTTTCATTAGCTCACAGTGTAAGAAATCCTCTCAGGGGAAGGGGGTGTGTCCCCTTGTGGTGGTAGGAGGTGATTGGTGTGTGTGCTCATGCAGCCTTGTCCTTGAGTCATATCTCGTCCATGACTCATGGACAAGCCTAAGGCTGCTGCAGAACTGGTTAGTGTCCCAGTAGGTATGGGGACTCCTAGTGGTTGGATTTTCAGAAGCCATATTCTTTAATAAATATTAAATAACTTGAACAACCATATTACAAAAGGTCTCATTTTCATCAGTAACAACATATGAAAAGTTTTTAGATATGACAGAGCAGATTTAAGCACTCCCTTGGTCTCTGGAGAACTTTCGCTTAGGAGGATTCCAGACAGGTTCCTTTGATCTCCTACTCTAAAAGTAGGAGAGGTCATTTCAATTCTAAATCAGAGAAAGTATCCGATAGCTTTAACCCCTTAAGGACGCAGCCCTTTTTCACCTTAAAGGTGTACTCCGGTGGTCAACGTGTTTTTCAGTTTTTGACTTACCCTATTTGTTTTGTTTCATTTCTATTCTTGTTGTTTAGCCTACTCTGTTTCCATTCTTTGTTGTCTTTTTATCCCCCACTTTGTTTTCCTATCTTTGCTTCTATTTCCTGTTTCTTGCTGTGCTGAAAACTACAACTCCCAGCATGCCACATGCCTTGCTGGCTCCTTTTTTTTTGTTTGTTTGTTCCGCCCTTTACCCATCCTACTATTTTCCCGGGTCGGCCCCCTTATACACAGCACACTAATATAATCAGCCCTGGTTGGGATACACTGTCATACACACACAAAAGGGACTACAACTCCCAGCATGTGTCATTCAGGAGTCTTCAGTCTGTGGTATAACACCAGCATGCTACCTCTGTAGTCTCCTGGGGGTTGTAGTTCACCACACTTCTGTAGGGCATACACCAGTGTTTCCCAACCAGGGTGCCTCCAGGTGTTGCAAAACTACTACTCCCAGAATGCCCAAAGTCTGTCAAGACATGTTAGGAGTTGTAGTTTTGCAACAGCTGGAGGCACACTGGTTTGTAAACACTAGCATACACACACACAACAGGGACTACAACTCCCAGCATGTCAGGAGTCCCCCCTCCCCCTTCACATATAGAGATCATCCCCAGGCTTATTTCTCTCACGCACACAGAAAAAAAAAAAAAAAAAAAGCTGTGACATCTTGTCCACAACAGACTCAGAACTGTGGACAACAGTAAAAGAAAACCCTCTGAACTACAGAACTTCCTGCCCAACAAACAGGTAAGAAAAACACATACATGCTGCCAAAACATATAACACATGTATATTACCACCGGAGTACCCCTTTAAGGACTGAGCCCTTTTTTTGCAATTCTGACCACTGCCACCAATTCTATTTTGTAATGACATCAGTCATTTTACCCAAAAATCTACGGCGAAATGGAGAAAAAAAATTGAAGACAAAATTGAAAAAAAAAAAAACACCATTTTGTAACTTTTGGGGGCTTCTGTTTCTACGCAGAATATTTTTGGGAAAAAATGACACATTCTCTTTATTCTGTAGGTCCATACGATTAAAATGATACCCTACTTATATAGGTTTGATTTTGTCGCACTTCTGGAAAAATCATAACTACATGCAGGAAAATGTATACGTTTAAAATTGTCATCTTCTGACCCCTATAACTTTTTTATTTTACTGCGTATGGGGCGGTATGAGGGCTCATTTTTTGCGCCGTGATCTGAAGTTTTTAGTGGTTCCCATTTATTTGTATTGATCGGACTTTTTGATCGCTTTTATTCATTTTTTTATGATAGAAAAAGTGACCAAAAATACACTATTTTGGACTTTGGATTTTTTTTGCGCGCATGCCATTGACCGTGCCGTTTAATTAACAATATATTTTTATAATTCGGACATTTCTGCACACGGTGATGCCACATATGTTTATTTTTATTTACACAGTTTTTTTTTATGGGAAAAGGGGGGTGATTCAAACTTTTATTAGGGAAGGGGTTAAAGGGGTACTCCGGTGAAAAACTTTTTTTTTTAAATCAACTGGTGCCAGAAAGTTAAACAGATTTGTAAATTACTTCTATTAAAAAATCTTAATCCTTCCTGTACTTATTAGTTGCTGAATACTACAGTGGAAATTCTTTTCCGTTTGAAACACAGAGCTCTCTGCTGACATCATGAGCACAGAGCTCTCTGCTGACATCTCTGTCCATTTTAGGAACTGTCCAAGGTAAAAGGAAATCCCCATAGCAAACATATGCTGTTCTGGACAGTTCATAAAATGGACAGAGATGTCAGCAGAGAGCACTGTGCTCATGATGTCAGCAGACAGTTCTGTGTTTCAAAAAGAAAATAATTTCCGCTGTAGTATTCAGCAGCTAATAAGTAAAGCAAGGATAAAAAATTGTTAATAGAAGTAATTTACAAATCTGTTTAACTTTCTGGCACCAGTTGATTTAAAAAAAAAAGTTTTTCACCGGAGTACCCCTTTAAAAGATCTTTATTCACTTTTTTTTCACTTTTTTTTTGCAATGTTATAGCTCCCATAGGGACCTATAACACTGCACACACTGATCTTTTACATTGATCACTAGTTTCTCATAGGAAACCAGTGATCGATGATTCTGCCGCTTGACTGCTCATGCCTGGATCTCAGGCACTGAGCAGTAATTCGGAGATCGGACACCAGGAGGCAGGTAGGAGACCCTCCTCGTGTCCTGCAGCTGTTCGGGATGCCGCGATTTCGCCACGGACATCCTGAACAGCCCCCTTGAGCTAACTAGCAATGTTTTACTTTCACTTTAGACGCGGCGTTCAACTTTGAAGGGTTAATAGCGTGCTGCACCGCGATCATTGCCGCGCGCTATTAGCCCGACCCGCTCGTCGTGGCCCCGCGTAATAGAAAGGGAAAGGACTCAGGACGTACCGGTAAGTCCTTGGTCCTTAATAGGTTAAGCATTAATAACTCTAAGATGCTTTTACCGAATATTCTGATTCTGAGATTGTTTTTTCTTGACATATTCTACTTAATTTTGGTGGTAAATTTTCATCGTTACTTGCATCCTTTCTTGGTGAAAAATCCCCAAATTTCATGAAAATTTTGAAAATTTAGCATTTTTCTAACTTTGAAGCTCTCTGCTTGTAAGGAAAATGGATATTCAAAATAAATGTTATATTCATTCACAAATACAATGGGGGGCATTTACTAATCTTTTACTATGTAGTCTGGTTTTTACCCAGTTTTTTTCTACTTCATTTTTGACTATCTGCGACAAATTTACTAAATTGTTGCACGGCATTAATAAATTTGGCACACATAGGCAAAAGTGGGAAATTTACTTCATGTAGTAGAAAAAATAGTCTGTTCCTTTTTCCTGCTGTCTGAATAGGTTTGGCTGCTGGTTTCCTTCTGGATCTTTTGTTTTTGAGGTTTTTTTTAGCTTTTTCACCACATCTAAATAATTCAATAACTACAGTGGTCCCTCAAGTTACAATATTAATTGGTTCCAGGAAAACCATTGTAAGTTGAAACCATTGTATGTTGAGACCATAACTCTATGGAAACAGGGTAATTGGTTCTAAAGGCACCAAAATGTCATCCAAAAATAGGAAAAAGTGACAAAGAAAAATAAGTAGATAACTGATATAGATGAAGCAAATCCTTACATATAAAAGTAATAAAGATCTGCTGGGAGCTGTAAATCACTGTCTATGTCAGTGTTTCCCAAGCAGGGAGCCTCCAGCTGTTGCAAAACTATAACTCCCAGCATGCCCGGACAGCCAAAGGCTGTCCGGGCATGCTGGGAGTTGTAGTTTTGCAAAAAATGGGGCCACCCTGCTTGGCAAACACTGGTCTATGTAGAGGACAGGAGCTTCTTCAGGGGTCCTGTACAGTACAGGCAATGTCCAAAACAAGTAATGGAGTTGCCCTCACCTGGTGTCCAAAAGAGCAGCTAACCCTGATACAGGTAAAGTGTACAGAACATGTAATACCAGTCAGTGCATACACTTCAGTAATACAGGGGTTTTACCAGTGAATGCCCATTTTGATTGGTTGGTTCTTCCAGCCATTGACACGTTTTACAGATCTGGACTGTCTGTAGCATTGTATGTTGAGTCTGGTTTCAACTTACGATGGTCCAGAAAAGACCATTGTATGTTGAAACTATTGTATGTTGAGGCCATTGTAAGTTGAGGGATCACTGTAAATTGTAGTCATGGCTCAGAAGTGGTAAACGGCGTTTAGTGTGTGTGTGTGTGTTTATTACATTTTTTTAACACAGTTTTTTTCTCCCTAAATGTACTTACACTTTTTTTTTTTTTTGGTTACTTCTTCTACAGATCTGTGTATCCTGTGGACTCCTTCGGATTCGGTGGACTACTTCGATGACCAGCGTTTTTCTTTGCTTGATGTTAATAAAATGGTTAACGAGGGCTTGTGGGGGAGTGTTTTTTGTAATAAATTTTTTTTAAAACCTGTTGTGTTTTATTTTTATTTTACTTTACTAGACAGGCTTAGTAGTGGAAGCTGTCTTATAGACTGAGTCCATTACTAAGCCGGGCTTAGCGTTAGCCACAAAAACAGCTAGCGCTAACCCCCAATTATTACCCCGGTACCCAACACCACAGGGGTGCCGGGAAGAGCCGGTACCAACAGGCCCGGATCGTCAAAAATGGCGCTCCTGGGCCTAGGCGGTAACAGGCTGGCGTTATTTAGGTTGGGGAGGGCCAGTAACAATGGTCCTCGCCCACCCTGGTAACGTCAGGCTGTTACTGTTTGGTTGGTATTTGGTTGAGAATAAAAATAGGGGGACCCTATGCGTTTTTTAAATATATTTAATTATTTATTTAAAAAAAAAAAAACGCATAGGGTCCCCCCTATTTTCATTCTCAGCCAAATACCAACCAAACAGTAACAGCCTGACGTTCCCAGGGTGGGCGAGGACCATTGTTGTCACGATGCCGGCTGGCAGGTAGTGGATCCTCTGTGCCAGAGAGGGATTGGCGTGGACCGTGCTAGTGGACCGGTTCTAAGCCACTACTGGTTTTCACCAGAGCCCGCCGCAAAGCGGGATGGTCTTGCTGCGGCGGTAGTGACCAGGTCGTATCCACTAGCAACGGCTCACCTCTCTGGCTGCTGAAGATAGGCGCGGTACAAGGGAGTAGGCAAAAGCAAGGTCGGACGTAGCAGAAGGTCGGGGCAGGCAGCAAGGATCGTAGTCAGGGGCAACGGCAGAAGGTCTGGAAACACAGGCAAGGAACACACAAGGAACGCTTTCACTGGCACTAAGGCAACAAGATCCGGCAAGGGAGTGCAGGGGAAGTGAGGTGATATAGGGAAGTGCACAGGTGAACACACTGATTGGAACCACTGCGCCAATCAGCGGCGCAGTGGCCCTTTAAATCGCAGAGGCCCGGCGCGCGCGCGCCCTAGGGAGCGGGGCCGCGCGCGCCGGGACAGAACAGACGGAGAGCGAGTCAGGTAGGGGAGCCGGGGTGCGCATCGCGAGCGGGCGCTACCCGCATCGCGAATCGCATCCCGGCTGGCAGCGGAATCGCAGCGCCCCGGGTCAGAGGACGTGACCGGAGCGCTGCCGCGGGGAGAGTGAAGCGAGCGCTCCGGGGAGGAGCGGGGACCCGGAGCGCTCGGCGTAACAATTGTTACTGGCCCTCCCCAGCCTAAATAACGCCAGCCTGTTACCGCCTAGGCCCAGGAGCGCCATTTTTGACGCTCCAGGCCTGTTGGTACCGGCTCTTCCCGGCACCCCTGTGGCGTTGGGTACCGGGGTAATAATAGGGGGTTAGCACTAGCTGTTTTTGTGGCTAGCGCTAAGCCCAGGTTAGTAATGGACTCTGTCTATAAGACAGCTTCCACTACTAAGCCTGTCTAGTAAAGTAAGAAAAAAACACAACAGGTTTTAAAAAATTTTTATTACAAAAAACACTCCTCCACAAGCCCTCGTTAACCATTTTATTAAAATCAAACAAAGAAAAACGCTGGTCATCGAAGTAGTCCACCGAATCCGAAGGAGTCCACAGGATAAACGGATCTGAAATGAGAAGAAAACAAAAAAATGGGTTAGTACATTTATTATCACCTGCTCACACATCTCCCGCCCCGCACGACTACAACTGCCAGCATGCCCTTACAGTAAGGACATGCTGGGAGTTGTAGTTGTGTGGTGCAGGAGATGTGTGAGCAGGTGATAATAAATGTGACAAGCTTGTCCCCTGCCCCCAGCTGCAGGACTACAACTCCCAGCATGCCCTTACAGTAAGGTGGGGCGGAGGCCGGGCACAGTGTTTCCCAACCTGGGACTTGTAGTTTTGCAACATCTGGAGGCACCCTGGTTGGGAAACACTGTTTTAGGCCAGTGTTTCCCAACCAGGGTGCCTCCAGATGTTGCAAAACTACAAGCCCCAGCATGCCTGGACAGTCAAAGGCTGTCTAGGCATGCTGGGAGTTGTAGTTTTGCAACATCTGGAGGCAACCTGGCTGGGAAACACTGGCCTAAAACAGTGTTTCCCAACCAGGGTGCCTCCAGATGTTGCAAAACTACAAGCCCCAGCATGCCTGGACAGTCAAAGGCTGTCAAGGCATGCTGGGAGTTGTAGTCTTGCAACATCTGGAGGCACCCTGGTTGGGAAACACTGGCCTAAAACAGTGTTTCCCAACCAGGGTGACTGTTTTAGGCCAGTGTTTCCCAACATCTGGAGGCACCCTGGTTGGGAAACACTGTTTTAGGCCAGTGTTTCCCAACCAGGGTGCCTCCAGATGTTGCAAAACTACAAGCCCCAGCATGCCTGGACAGTCAAAGGCTGTCTAGGCATGCTGGGAGTTGTAGTTTTGCAACATCTGGAGGCAACCTGGCTGGGAAACACTGGCCTAAAACAGTGTTTCCCAACCAGGGTGCCTCCAGATGTTGCAAAACTACAAGCCCCAGCATGCCTGGACATTCAAAGGCTGTCTAGGCATGCTGGGAGTTGTAGTTTTGCAACATCTGGAGGCAACCTGGCTGGGAAACACTGGCCTAAAACAGTGTTTCCCAACCAGGGTGCCTCCAGATGTTGCAAAACTACAAGTCCCAGCATGCCTGGACAGTCAAAGGCTGTCTAGGCATGCTGGGAGTTGTAGTTTTGCAACATCTGGAGGCAACCTGGCTGGGAAACACTGGCCTAAAACAGTGTTTCCCAACCAGGGTGCCTCCAGATGTTGCAAAACTACAAGTCCCAGCATGCCTGGACAGTCAAAGGCTGTCTAGGCATGCTGGGAGTTGTAGTTTTGCAACATCTGGAGGCAACCTGGCTGGGAAACACTGGCCTAAAACAGTGTTTCCCAACCAGGGTGCCTCCAGATGTTGCAAAACTACAAGCCCCAGCATGCCTGGACAGTCAAAGGCTGTCCAGGCATGCTGGGAGTTGTAGTCTTGCAACAACTGGAGGCACCCTGGTTGGGAAGCCTGCGCAACTTACCGGCTTCCGTAGGATCCAGCGCTGCACGACACTGCCGCGCGACACTGCCGCGCGACAGTGCCGCGCGACACTGCCGCGCGACAGTGCCGCGCGACGATCTCCGACAGCGATCGTCGCTGGAGCCTCGGAAGGGTAAGTGAACCTCTTCGCCGGTCCCCTTCAGCTGTTTAGTTTTGCAACAGCTGGAGGACTACAGTTTACAGACCACAAACCAGGGGTCTGCAAACTGTGGCCCTCCAGCTGTTGCAAAACTACAACTCCCAGCATGCCTGGACAGCCAATGGCTGTCCAGGCATGCTGGGAGTTGTAGTCTTGCAACATCTGGAGGCACCCTGGTTGGGAAACACTGTTTTAGGCCAGTGTTTCCCAACAAGGGTGCCTCCAGCTGTTGCAAAACTACAACTCCCAGCATGCCCGGACAGCCAATGGCTGTCCAGGCATGCTGGGAGTTGTAGTCTTGCAACATCTGGAGGCACCCTGGTTGGGAAACACTGTTTTAGGCCAGTGTTTCCCAACAAGGGTGCCTCCAGCTGTTGCAAAACTACAACTCCCAGCATGCCCGGACAGCCAATGGCTGTCCAGGCATGCTGGGAGTTGTAGTCTTGCAACATCTGGAGGCACCCTGGTTGGGAAACACTGTTTTAGGCCAGTGTTTCCCAACAAGGGTGCCTCCAGCTGTTGCAAAACTACAACTCCCAGCATGCCCGGACAGCCAATGGCTGTCCAGGCATGCTGGGAGTTGTAGTCTTGCAACATCTGGAGGCACCCTGGTTGGGAAACACTGTTTTAGGCCAGTGTTTCCCAGCAAGGGTGCCTCCAGCTGTTGCAAAACTACAACTCCCAGCATGTCCGGACAGCCAAAGGGTGTCCAGGCATGCTGGGAGTTGTAGTCTTGCAACATTTGGAGGCACCCTGGTTGGGAAGCTTGCGCAACTTACCGGCTTCCGTAGGATCCAGCGCTGCACGACACTGCCGCGCGACACTGCCGCGCGACAGTGCCGCGCGACGATCTCCGTCAGCGATCGTCGCTGGAGCCTCGGAAGGGTAAGTGAACTTCTTCGCCGGTCCCCTTCAGCTGTTTAGTTTTGCAACAGCTGGAGGACTACAGTTTACAGACCACACACCAGTGGTCTGCAAACTGTGGCCCTCCAGCTGTTGCAAAACTACAACACCCAGCATGCCCTGACAGCCAAAGCCTATGGCTCTCAGGGCAGGAGCCCGGGCTGACATTACAGTGCAGCCGCCCGGGCTCCTCATACGGTCTCCCCGCTACCCCCTTTGTCTCCCGCCCGGGCTCCTCACACGGCCTCCCCGCTACCCCCCCCCCCTTGTCTCCCGCCCGCGCCGCTCAGCTCCCGCTGCTACAAGACTACAACTCCCAGCGTGTCCTCACTGTAAGGCCATGCTGGGACTTGTAGTCTTGCAACATCAGACAGATGGGAGTTGTGTGGCGCTGGCAGGTGAGAGGGGGGATGTAAATCACTGTAGTGTCCCGGTGGTGCAGTGAGGGTAGCGGGGAGAAAGTATGTCGGAGCCCGGGCGGCAGTAGCTTTTCCTGCTCCATGTTGGAGCTGGAGTAAATTTAGTCAATTTTTATGGCCGTTGCGACAGTTTATTGCGCAACTGCGACTGTCTCAGTTAATAAATTCCTGACCACTGCAAGTAAAAACTGAAAACTTGCGTAAATTAAGCGGGAAATTTTTTTTTGACTTTCTAGCTCTTGCTAGGGAAAGTCACACAATTTATAGGGTAGGCGCAATTGCGACAATTTTGCGCCAAAAATAGTCAGAAAAAAATGACTAAACCCCTTAGTAAATGCCCCCCATTGGCATCATAAAATGGACATATTTTAACTTTTTGAAAAAATTAGAGGGCTTCAAAGTATAGCAGCAATTTTCAAAATTTTCATGAAAATTGCAAAATCTGAAGGGACAGATGTTACAGAACTAAAACTCCCAGCATGCTTGGGCAGTCTAGGCATGCTGAGAGTTGTAGTTTGGCAACATCTGGAGGGCTACCGTTTGGGCACCACTGTAACAGTGGTCACCAAACTGTGACCCTCCAGATGTTGCAAAACTACAACTCCCAGCATGCCCAGACAGCCTTTGGCTGTCTGGGCATGCTGGGAGTTGCAGTTTGGCAACCACTGGGAAGGCCGCAGTAAAGATCGCTTTACTGCCACCTTTCTTGACCCCCCCCACCGTCGCCTGCCTACCTGCGCCGTGATCTCCGCTGGATGTCTCCGGTGATCAGAGGTCCCCACGCCATCTTCTTTTCAGGTACCAGCCTCCATCTTCTCCCCCCGTTCTGCCCGACATCCAGGGGTGGGCAGATCGAGGGTTTCCATGGCAACCCCCTGTCGTGCGCTGCCATTGGTCAGAATTCATTTCTGACTAATGGCAGGGGATAGGAGGAGATCGCAGTGCTGCAATCTCACTCCTATGCCTCAGGATGATTGGGGCTGTCACTGACAGCTCTGATCATCCCTATTTTCCAGGCGATCGGGTCACCAGAGACCCGATCAGCCCGGAATAGCAGGAAATCGCATGTCTGAATTGACATGCGATTTTCTGCAATCACAGACATGGGGGGTCTCAGGACCCCCCTCGGCAATGTGCCGGGATGCCTGCTGAATGATTCCAGCAGGCATCCCGGTCTAATCCCCAACCGGCTAGCGGTGGGGACCAGAATTCCCATGGGCGTATGCATACGCCCTACGTCTTTAAGGACTCGGGATACAGGGCGTATGCATACGCCCCACGTCCTGAACAGGTTAAAGGGGTACTCCCGTGGAAAACTTCTATTTTTAAATCAACTGGTGCCAGAAAGTTAAACAGATTTGTAAATCACTTCTATTAAAAAATCTTAATCCTTCCAGTACTTTTTAGGGGCTGTATACTAAAGAGAAATCCAAAAAAGAATTTCCTCTGATTACCACAGTGCTGTCTGCTGACCTCTGCTGTCCATTTTAGGAACTGTCCAGAGTAGCATATGTTTGCTATGGGGATTTTCTCCTGCTCTTGACAGTTCCTAAAATGGACAGCAGAGGTCAGCAGAGAGCACTGTGGTCATGACATCAGAGGAAATGCATTTCTTTTTTGGATTTCTCTTTAGTATAAAGCCCCTAAAAAGTACTGGAAGGATTAAGATTTTTTAATAGAAGTAATTTACAAATCTGTTTAACTTTCATGAACCAGTTGATTTAAAAAAAAAAAAAAGTTTTCCACGGGAGTACCCCTTTAAGCACCTTCCTCACACTGGTGTGGTCAGCTGGTGTTGGATTTTTTTGTAGATGTGTTTTACAGTCAAAACTTTAATCTGTAAAAGTGCGGATGTGCGTCAAATGTATGAAATGGCACATAGCATATAATAAATTTGTCTTAGCAATGCACAGGTGAGGGAAATGCCCTAAGCAGAGTTAATTTCAAGCTGAAAGGAAAAGTGGCTGTTTCAAGTGCTGCCTGTTGCTATATTGCATTGCTGACCCTCTGACCCTCTGTATACTGTGCTCTATGAGGGCTCATGATCTGTAGTTTTAAACAAAATTTGGGTATATGTGACGTTTTGGTAACTTGTTTGCAATTTTTGAAAGGTGATGTGACCAAAAATCAACAATTTTGGACCTTTCTTTTTTTATTTTTATGCTGTTCACTGAACGGGACCATTAGCACACTGCAATATCAAATATGTTTATTTAAAAAAAAATGTTTTCATTTGTAAAACGGGAAAAGAGGGTAATTTATTTTTTTGTGGGTATGTGCTTATTCACATTTATTTAAACTCAGGGCATGCTGGGAGTTGTTGTTGTGTACCATATAGGGAGACACATGTTAGCACAGCAAACCCCAACCTATGACTCTCCAGTTGTTGCAAAACTACAACTCCCAGCATTCCCTCACTGTCATTTTTTTTTTTTTTTACTTTAGTACAGTTAAGTACAGTAAGTTTCCTTCCTGCATCTGTTAATTCAGATTTGACTGTCCACAGTGTTTTCTTGCAAAGCTGCTGTGGGAAAAAAGTTGCACATGTGACGATTTTAGTGACAATTATATTTTTGTGTCAATAATTCATAATTGACGTATGATATTATTCCTGACAATAAAAGGCCACATTTTCCTATAGACATCTGTTCCTTGGCTCCCTAACTAAAGTCTTTGCCAATGGCGCTTTAACATATTTAAAAAGACTAGCACACCATACACAAGCAAAGTTCTTGAATTACCACAATCGCTGTCACATTCCTCTTTGATTCTGATTCTTGGCTATCAGATGGACTGAAAAGGTCATATATCTAATCAGCTCGAAGTATTCAGAATGAATAATTCATATTGAAGAGTGAAAAAAAAAAACATGTGCCATTGAGAGTTTGTGTTTACCCCCCCCCCCCCCCCCAAAAAAAAAATTAGACAATCAGCAGCTCCTCCCGAAATAATTGAGTTCATATAATGTGCATGGGCACCTTAGGTGAGTAGACTTAACTTGGTTTTATCAGTTATAGGGTACGTTCAGATGAGCAGATCCACAGTATATTTTACGCTGCGCATCTGCCGCTGAAGGACTGCTACATGGTGACTTTAGATTTGCGTGCTCGGAGCGGCAATATGATGCTACGAGCAGACACATTGCGATGTGCGAGTCGCCTCGCGCATGCGCAGTATACTCGCATATCATGGCAGCTCTCGGCCAAGCTCAGAGCAGGGGGAGTGGCCGCGATGTGAGTACACTGCGCATGCACGGCGACTCGCACATCGATTCAGTGTGTCTGCTTATAACAACGTATTGCCGCTCTCCAAGCAGGCACATCTAAAGTCACCCTGTAGCGGTCCTTCAGCGGTGGATTCGCAGCATAAAATACGCTGTGGCTCAACTCTCCTGAATGTACCCTTATATCAAAAATAACGTTTGAGTGTCTTTTCTACATTCTCATTCAAGACAAAAAAAAATGTATATTACTTGCCTCTATGAGAATGATGACTTTCAGTCATGATAGGCCTCAAGTTAAAGGGATTTAATGAAGCTTTGTAAACATCTCCATTATCCAGAGAAATAGCATCTGCTTCTCCATCCTGAAAAATAATAGGCATATCATTTACATAGTGGTCTCTTTTATTCTCTTTCTGTTAGCAAGGGTGCGCCCCCCCCCCACCCCCCATCAGTTGACTATAACAGTGGACCCAGCTTGTCTTAGGCTTAGTTTCTACTTGTTCTCTGGTCCTGTATTTTTTGGATAGAAAAAATAGCAAAAAACGCCTGAAAAAACGCCAGTACAACAGCGTCTGGCGTTTTTTTTTTTTGGTGTTTTTTCTTCGCGTTTTTTCATTTGTGTGGAAACTGCATTTTTTGCCCATTTGGCGTGTTTTTTTGGTACCCAAAATTTGCAGTAGTGATGGAAAAAAATGTATTTAACGAAATTCATACTTTTTATAACGAAATTTGAATTACATTTTAATAGTGTGTGTGTTTCACTTTTTTTTCTCTCTTTTTTGACATTTTTTAGGTAGTACTACCACTCCAAGCATGGAACGCACTGTTCCATGATGGGAGTAGTAGTACCTGTACTAATAGACATATCGCCCAATGCGATAGTCCATAATATAGCAGAGATGCGGAGCGGCTCTATACAGCGCTCACATCTCTGCTCTGTGCTCCGGCCAGTGATGTGAATAGAACATCACTCATTCATATTTTCCGCCCAGAGTGGGGATTGGCCGGATGGTTGCAGCAAATCACAGCTCTCAGAGGGAAATATGAATGAGTGATATGTTCTATTCACATCACTGGCCGGAGTACAGAGCAGAGATGCGAGCGCTGTATAGAGCCGCTCCGCATCTCTGCAATAGATAGGACGATCACATTGGATGTCACTCCTGACGTCCGCTGTGATCCTCCTGTATAATGTATAGATGCGGCCGCTCTTCTATGGTCTCCTTCACTGACCTATATATACACCTATTCCTACGCTGGAACCATCTGGCCAATCACAGCTCTCTGCCGGAAATATGAATAGGTGTACATATACGTCAGTGTAGGGGACCGTAGAAGAGCGGCCGGCCTCATCTATACATTATACAGGAGGATCGCAACGGACCCGGGGTGATCTGTCAATTAGTACAGGTACTAATACTCCCATCATGGAACAGTTTGTGTTTCATGCTGGGAGTAGTAGTACCACCTAAAAAAATAAAGAATAAAAAGTGAAAAACACACACACACACTACATTTTTATTATTGTCGACTATATTTGTATTGCCCTGCCCGCCTACATAAATTGATCCTTGCTTAAAAATTAATAAAAATGTTGTTCTAAAAAAGATGAATGTCGTTAAAGACTATTTTTTCCTTCAGTACTGTATCTTTTTTATAATTTTTTTAATGGTACCCTACGAAATTTTATTTAAAAAGGTATCTCCATCACTTTTTTTGAATCGCTAAAGTCCAAAAGAGAATAAAAACCGCCTGAAAAATGCCAAAGTTAAAACCCACATGGCGTTTTTCTTGGCGTTTTTTTTTACTCCCATAGACTTCTATGGAAGAAAAACGCCACGATTTCAGTGGAAAAAATCGCCAGTGGCGCAATATGCTGTGATTTTGAAAAACCGCCAAGGAGCTGAGAAATGCCAAAAAAGAGTGAAAAAATGCCAAACGGATTTTAAAAAATGCCAAAGTGAAAAACGCCAAGTAGAAAAAGAATTTAGGGATTTCTCATTGATTTACAGCTAACATCTGGCCACAGCATTTTTTGACCGAAAAAAACGGCACGCAGCAGAAATGGCGTTTTTCTTGGCATTAAAAAAAAAAAAAACAATTAGAAACTTAGCCTTAGAGATCAATGAGGTTCTGAACATCCAGACCCTGAATGAGCAAAACTTTTCCCATTTCTCTGTGCTATACTCACACTGATAGCTTTCATGCAGTCCTCAGTACTTGATTTTTTCACACATAGGAGTGCAATCTCATTGACACTGCAGGAGGTTGCTAGATCATTGCACTTCTTGATTTCAACATCTGACGTTACACACCAACGTATGTCTCTTGGCTTTGGTGCTGCATAGCTCAGACCTGTAAAATTGAAGGATAAGAGTTAAAAGGGAAAACAACACCTTATTACAGAAAATTCTCTGCAATAAAAGCAAACCTATTTTAACATGTACAAGTCAATTTTAACATTTACAGTGTCCCTTCTGTGTCACAGAAACTTGTCAAAAGTTTTGATCAGTCAGGGTCTCAGTACTGAGACCCCCACAATCAGGAGTAAAATCGTGAAGAAGCGTGCAGTAGGGCACTTCAATCCAAGGCTCATAGTAATCTTTGTCTTACTGCCCCATAGATTTAAAATGGAGCAGCATGACAAAGATTGCTAAAAGCAGGGAGTTACACGTGCCACAGTGCACTTTTCCCCCCTCGTTCTCCAGATTTGTGGGGGTCTTAGCACTGAGACTTTAACTGATAAAAACTTTTGACATGTCTCTGTGACGAGTGAAAGTTTTTTTTAATTTTTTTATTATAGTGACAGTTTAAATGTTTAATTTATGCAATCCATTTCAAGACATAGGCTTTTAAGTATGTTGTTTACATGTTCCATCAGGAATTAAAGGGGTTATCCACCATAAGATGATTTTAGTACTTATCTGCCAGCATAGGCGTGCGCAGCCTATTGCATTAGGGTGTGCACCCTAAAGCACAAACTCACGCCGCGCGCGTGCATATATGTATATATACGCACACATACACACAGTTAGTATAGTTCCCCCACATTAGGTGCAGTATAGTCCCCCCCACATTAGGTGCAGTATAAGTCCCGCCACATTAGGTGCAGTATAGTTCCCCCACATTAGGTTGGCAGTATAAGTCCCCGCACATTCGGTTGGCAGTACAGTTCCCCCACATTAGGTTAGCAGTACAGTTCACCCACATTAGGTTGGCAGTACAGTTCCCCCACATTAGGTTGGCAGTACAGTTCCCCCACATTAGGTGCAGTACAGTTCCCCCGCATTAGGTGCAGTACAGTTCCCCCGCATTAGGTTGGCAGTACAGTTCCCCCACATTAGGTTGGCAGTACAGTTCCCCCACATTAGGTTGGCAGTACAGTTCCCCCACATTAGGTGCAGTTCAGTTCCCCCACATTAGGTGCCACCTAATGTGGGGGAACTGTACTGCACCTAATGTGGGGAAACTGTACTGCACCTAATGTGGGGGAACTGTACTACACCTAATGAAGGGGAACTGTACTGCACCTAATGCGGGGGAACTGTACTGCACCTAATGTGGGGGAACTGTACTGCACCAGTACAGTTCCCCTACATTAAGTGCAGTACAGTTCCCCCACATTAGGTGTAGTACAGTTCCCCACATTATGTGCAGTACAGTTCCCCTACATTAGGTGCAGTACAGTTTCCCCCACATTAGGTGCAGTATAGTTTCCACCACATTAGGTGCAGTATAGTTTCCCCCACATTAGGTGCAGTATAGTTTCCCCCACATTAGGTGCAGTATAGTTCCCCCACATTAGGTGCAGTATAGTTCCCCCACATTTGGTGCAGTATAGTTCCCCCACATTAGGTGCAGTATAGCTCCCCACATTAGGTGCAGTATAGTTTCCCCCACATTAGGTGCAGTATAGTTTCCCCCACATTAGGTGCAGTATAGTTTCCCCCACATTAGGTGCAGTATAGTTTCCCCCACATTAGGTGCAGTATAGTTTTCCCCACATTAGGTGCAGTATAGTTCCCCCACATTAGGTGCAGTATAGTTCCCCTACATTAGGTGCAGTATAGTTCCCCTACATTAGGTGCAGTATAGTTCCCCCACATTAGGTGCAGTATAGTTCCCCCACATTAGGCTGGCAGTATAGTTCCCCCACATTAGGCTGGCAGTATAGTTCCCCTACATTAGGTGCAGTATAGTTCCCCTACATTAGGTGCAGTATAGTTCCCCCACATTAGGTGCAGTATAGTTCCCCCACATTAGGCTGGCAGTATAGTTCCCCCACATTAGGCTGGCAGTATAGTTCCCCCACATTAGGTGCAGTATAGTTCTCCCCACATTAGGTGCAGTATAGTTCCCCCACATTAGGTGCAGTATACTTTCCCCCACATTAGGTGCAGTATACTTTCCCCCACATTAGGTGCAGTATAGTTTTCCCCACATTAGGTGCAGTATAGTTCTCCCCACATTAGGTGCAGTATAGTTCCCCCACATTAGGTGCAGTATAGTTCCCCCACATTAGGTGCAGTATACTTTCCCCCACATTAGGTGCAGTATACTTTCCCCCACATTAGGTGCAGTATAGTTCTCCCCACATTAGGTGCAGTATAGTTCCCCCACATTAGGTGCAGTATAGTTCCCCCACATTAGGTGCAGTATACTTTCCCCCACATTAGGTGCAGTATACTTTCCCCCACATTAGGTGCAGTATAGTTCCCCCACATTAGGTGCAGTATAGTTTCCCCACATTAGGTGCAGTATAGTTCCCCTACATTAGGTGCAGTATAGTTCCCCTACATTAGGTGCAGTATAGTTCCCCCACATTAGGCTGGCAGTATAGTTCCCCCACATTAGGCTGGCAGTATAGTTCCCCCACATTAGGTGCAGTATAGTTCTCCCCACATTAGGTGCAGTATAGTTCCCCACATTAGGTGCAGTATACTTTCCCCCACATTAGGTGCAGTATACTTTTCCCCACATTAGGTGCAGTATAGTTCTCCCCACATTAGGTGCAGTATAGTTCTCCCCACATTAGGTGCAGTATAGTTCCCCCACATTAGGTGCAGTATAGTTCCCCCACATTAGGTGCAGTATAGTTCCCCCACATTAGGTGCAGTATACTTTCCCCCACATTAGGTGCAGTATACTTTCCCCCACATTAGGTGCAGTATAGTTCCCCCACATTAGGTGCAGTATAGTTTTCCCCACATTAGGTGCAGTATAGTTTTCCCCACATTAGGTGCAGTATAGTTTCCCCCACATAGTTTCCCCCACACCAGCTCGTGTTGGTCACTTACCATTCCGTCCGGCACGCGCATCCTCTTCCTTGAATCTCCGCTCCTCTGTTGCTATGGGCGCACGCACGGGACGTCAATGACGTCCCTGCGTGCGCTACTTCCCGGCGGCCCCTGTGTTTTGAAAGTTAACACGGGGGCCACTGTAGAAAGGTAACCGGGACATCCTTGTGTCCCGAAAAGATCTTTCGGGACACAGGGATGTCCCGAATGTGACGGGGGGGTCCTCTGCGGGCTGCTCATGGTGGCCTCGGATGCCTCCCTGGGCTTGATTAGGGTGTGCCTGGGCACACCCGGCACACCCCGTGCGCACGCCTATGTCTGCCAGACAGTAATGGACATGCTTAGGAAGGATCCGTGCTTGTCTTGGAGCTAGTTGGCTATGTTGTGAGTCCACCATAACGTTGTGGCTATCTTTTTGTCAAATGGTTATTTCCTGTTGGAAAGCCCTCTCTCAAACTACAAGTCCCATAATACCTTGCTTGTAAGTGTGAGGTCCCTTTTCTCCCTCCCAAACATCAGCTACTCCACCCATTAAAGCACAAATGAGCTGCCTTCCATGTTTTCCTGTGAACAATAGACCAGTGTTTTCTAACCAGGGTGCCTCCAGCTGTTGCAAAACTAACATTCACTACAGAATGATTTCCTTCCCACCCAGCAGCCGCTCGACCCATTGTGCAAAAACAGGCTCTCTGTCATCACCTGACTAGTAATGTCTCGGGCTGCACTGCAACCTGGGAAAACCTGAGACAACAGTAATTTTGTAGGCTCTTAAAAATAAACATTGTGACAAAGATCACAGAAGAATTTGCGAGACAACCATCAAACATAGGTACAGACACTATAATATGAACTACACTAACTTTACAGCCCCTGTAGCATAGTCAAATAAAAAATAAAAATACTTGAAAACCCCTTTAAGTGTTGTATTGTACGATCACATAGTAATGCATATCTGTGCTTACCCAACATGCAGAGACATAGTAGCACTTGGAAAGCAGGAGTCATCTTCAGTTCTTAGAGAAGCGTCCTATACAATGCTACAGCTTGTCCGTTATTTATAAGAGGGGAGCTGAGAGAGCAGGTCATTTGTCCTTGTATTATTTACATAAATGTTTCCCAATAAAAACTGTTCACCAACAGATTGTTGGTTTTGGCACAGAGACATGTTTTTTTCTTTTACATGTTTCTAACATATTTCTGCCCATTTGGAACCTTTGCTATCAGCTATTATCAGTATGCATTGTTCAGCTTCTTTACAGCGGGTGAAAAAAGTATTGAACATGTCCCCATTTTTCTCACTTAAAGGGGTATTCCAGGAATTTTTTTTTAAGTTAGTGTAATAATATAATATAAGTAATATAGTGTCTGTACCTGTGTGTGACGGTTTTCTCACAATTCTTATGTGATTTTCCCCCCAATATTTATTTTTACCAGCATACAAAATGACTGTTGTCTCAGATTTTTCTCAGCTTGCAATGCGGCCGAGACCTGACTCACTAGTCAGCTGATGACAGGGATCCTGTCGGCTTCAATGGGTGGAGCGATCGCTTGGTGGGAGAGGGATCAATCTGTAACTAATGCAACAGCTGTAGGCTCCCTGATTGAAAACCACAGGTCATTTGAATGGATGGAGCTCATTTATGTTTCAATGGGTGGGGTGGCTGATGTGTGGGGGGGAGGAAGATGGAATTATGGGATTTGTAGGCAAAGAAGAAAACTCAAAAAAGAAATACCAGTTCACAAAAAGCTAGCCACAGTGTTATGGTAATCTCACAACATAGCCATTTAGTACCAAGACAAGTGCAGATCCTTCCAGAGCATGTCCATTACTGTCTGGCAGGTACGTACTAATATCACCTTATGGATAACCTCTTTAATATATTTCCAAAGGTGCTATTGACATGAAAATACTTGGATAACAACCCAACTGACCCATATATACAAAAAAAAACTAAAGCAAATAAGCTCAGAAATTATGTAATGTGTAATAATGTGTAATGACACAGGGGAAAAGTATTGAACACAGGGAGAAAGGGAAGTACTTAAAGTACTTAAATCATGACCTTAGACATCTTATCCCAGACACCCCCCCCCCCCCAATAGACATGAATGGAGGAAGTGTGGCGTGACATCAAGAGGGGGTGTGACAGTGACATCACGTCTCGGGAGCAGCGCCCGGCACAGAATGCTGGGGGCTGCTCCGAGATTGCAGGGGGTTCCAGTGGCGGGACCCCTGAGATCAGACATCTTATCCCCTATCCTTTGGATAGGGGATAAGATGTCTAAGGCCGAAATACTCCTTTAAAGGCTTGGAAAGCCAAGACAACAGCTGAAATCTATCAGTAAATAATAAAAAACAATCCAGCCCCTTGTCAGTGCAAATTAATATCAGCTGGTTTAGTCCCAACTGATGGCTACGAAAAGCTCAAATTTTCAGCCCCTTTGCAGAATGAAATATGGTGCCATTACATACCTGCAATGCCAATGACACCCACCATCACCTTCATTTTCAGTGATGTCCTCAAAAAGAAACCAAGACTTGTATGGACTGGAACTGTATAATCTTTAATGCTCATCCTCACACAGCAAGAGTTTCCCAGTAATGTCTTCAACAGATTGCAATACTTCCTTGGACTGCCCAGTTACCATATTTATCACCAACTGAGCGCTTATGGTGTGGTTAGCGGAGGTCTGCTGTGTTTAACACACTTTGCTGGCAGGTTGTCAGGTTTGTGATGCTAAAAGTAGGGTTGCAGTTAGTATGAATGACTGATTATGAGGGTTGTAGCTTCAAGTGGCTGAAGTGGAACAACCCTGTAGTTACCTGACAGTTTCCACTAAACACTTCTTCTAATAAAACAGCTATCACTTATTCTGGCATCCACTACTCAGGAAGGGGCATGTCCGAGGCAAGTACTGAGCCTGCCCTCACTCACCATGCATTCACTTCCTCCCTGAGGGCTGGGTCTCCTCATCCCATCACTACCCTCCTCCTCTGTAACCCCCTCCTCTCTGTTTCTAGACAGGTGTCTGATAGGACAAGAGTGAGAACACAGGTCACCTATTCCTGTCTTGTTTTTCTAGACTTTGTCCCAGCCTGTGCTTCACTTGGGACAAAGATTATGCTGCACACAGACAGGATTATGTTCTGGATGATATGTGGACCCTGAGTGGTCGTTTTATAGGTCATGATTTTTAAAAAAAAATTTATAAAGTACCGTACTTTTTGCCCTATAGGATGCACCGGCATATAAGACGCACCCAATTTATAGGTGCAAAATCTAAAAAAATAAGATTTTGAACCCAATAGTGGTCTTCAACCTGCGGACCTCCAGATGTTGCAAAACTACAACTCCCAGCATACCCGGACAGCCGTTGGCTGTCCGGGCATGCTGGGAGTTGTAGTTTTGCAACATCTGGAGGCCCGCAGATTGAAGACCACTGCATAGGAGGTAATACTCACGTGTCCCCGCCGCTCCGGACGTGTCACCGCTGCCCTGGATGTCGCTCCATCGCTGTCGCCGTGTCCCCGTCGTTCCAGATATTTTTGCTGCCGGCCGGGTATCCTCGCTCTCCGTCGCCGCCATCACGTCGTTACGCACGCCGACGCATGTACGCGACGACGTGATGACGAGGAAGGAGAGCGCCGGCCATACAGGGGATCCCTGAATGGTGAAGACACCGAGGAGGCAGGTAAGGTCCCTCCCGGTGTCCCGAACTCACCGCGGTCCCGAACAGCCCGAAATTGCGGCGGTCCCGAACAGCCCGACTGAACAGCCGGGTTAGTGTCACTTTCCCTTCAGAAGCGGCGGTCAGCTTTGATTGCCGCGTCTGAAGGATTAATACAGGGCATCACCGCGATCGGTGATGTCCTGTATTAGCCGCGGGTCCCGACCGTTGATGGCCGCAGGGACCGCCGCGATAGGGGTGTATTCGACGTAAAAGACGCACCGACTTTTTCCCCCCAGTTTTGGTGAAGAAAAAGTGCGTCTTATACGGCGAAAAATATAGTATATTAAAAGGTTAACGTTTTGCCAAGACGTACAACATATGAATTTTTTTATCCTAACAGTGCCCATTTAAATTACTCTGAACCCCTATAAATGTAAATGTTTTGATCTGTAGTTTTAAGTTTTTGTTTTGTTTATGCCGTTTACCGTACAGGATCATTTACAATTATATTTTAATAGTTCAAACATTTACGCACGTGATGATAACATATATGTTTCTTAATCAAAAAAAATTTTTCCATTTTGCTTTGTAAAATTAGAAAAAGGGGAAATTTTAATAATGACGTTGCCTAATAATGTTATACATAAATCACCCGACAATCAAACACATCGATTAAACACATCAATCATTCATACAGCATTCATTCATTCATTTACTCATTCATTCATTCATTTACTCATTCATTCAACATTACATTATGTATTAATATAAATCACATAAAATTATATTATCTTACCTGTCTTCCAATGTTCCGATCTCTGCGGCTGCCCTCTTTTCCTGCACACACTCCCGATAATGGTCCCCTGCTTAAAAAAGATTTACCCGAATGTACCCTAATACCGAATGTATACAAAAAATCAAACCCACCCGAATACGACTGTATCCGAAAAAAATCAAACCCAGACACCCGAATACCGAATGTATCCGAAAAAAATGAGCCCCGGACACCCGAATACCGAATGTATCCGGAAAAAAAATGAAACCTGGACACCTGAATACCGAATGTATCTGAAAATCAAAACTGAAAATATTACTGAACCGAAAATTTTATAAAAAAACGAAAAAAACGAAAATTTTTCTTCCGCACATGTCTAAAATCCAATAGACATCTGGAATTGTTGTCCGTACTTAATTCCTGAGAGTGTAAGGGATATACAGAGCTGTGCTTCTCAGGCGCGGTCCTCAAGTCCCCCCAACAGGCCATGTTTTCAGGATTTCCTTTCACAGGTGATATAACTGGTGATGCCTGATTCACTGACCAGAATTATATCACCTGTGTAAGACTAAGGAAATCCTGAAAACATGACCTGTTGGGGGGACTTGAGGACTGCGACTGAGAAACACTGAGATAGGGAGTATTAGTGAGTATTAATATTGTGGAGTTTGATATCATAAGCAATTTGTATTTACTGAGCAAGATAAAAAATAGTTATAGTTACTATAGCATTATTACAGTATTTCTGTCTATGTCACTGTCATTAACGGTTGAGTATAAAATGAGTGAAACAGTAGGTACATTAGAAAATGAAAGAGATCGGATCCAGCTCAATGCAGGTAAAATCGGGTTTAATCCATAGGACAAGGAAGGAACAAGTTACGCGTTTCAAGCGCTGCAAGCGCTCTTAGTCATACAACAAATGCATGTTACAAGTCGGCTTAAATAAGCAGTGGGGTAATTACAGCCGGTCGCAGGTCATGTGACCGGCAGGAATTAACCCCTTACAGGTAAATGGAGGCATACAAAATATACTTCAAGTATCAAAAACGATGGATAAATACAGATATAATTAGTAACTACATAAAAGGGTAATGTCTGAAAACAACAAATGACCAATATGTAGGGAGATGGAAAAAAAAATAATAAATGAATAAAAAGACATAAGTTATTAAGTTTCATATTAGGAAGATATATGCCAATCATGCACATAGGCTGTAAGGAAGCTACATGTAGATTAGCATCTTAAGGATGTATCACCAGATAGGTCCTATGTGAAAATAACATAAATATACAAATGAGTCAATATATATTAATGGACGTCTGGGGAACATGTGAGGATGTCAAGAAGTACATAGACAGTAACATGAATAGAGTTATACTTAATAATGAAGAATGACATCCTGCCGTTTGTTCATACCAAGAGGAACTCGTGTTGATAATTTAAGAATCCAAAAGACTTCTCGGTTGAGAAGCTTTTGTTTCAAGTCACCTCCTCTCTTGGATGGGTTGACACGTTCAATGGCGGTACATTGTAAAGAAGAAAAACTACCATGATGTGCTTCAGCACAATGTCTGGACACTGCAGAGGTGTTTCTAGAATTGAAATGGGGGATGTCAGATAAATGTTTTCTCAACCGGACTTTTAATGGATTTGTGGTACAGCCGACGTACTGTAGATGGCAGGTCATGCACGACACCAGGTACACCACATACGTGGTATTACAATTAATGTACTGTTTGATTGTATAAGTGACGTTAGTGACAAATGAAGTAAAGGACCTGGTGACGTGCATCACCGAACAACAGGTGCAACGGCTATGCCCACATCTAAATGAACCAGGGTAGGATAGCCAGGTGGGTGGAGCAGGCCTGGAGGTAGAGAAAAGACTCGGAGAGACTCTTTGGCCGATTGTGGGAGCCTTTTTGGGAACACATTTGTAACCGGTTTCTTTGATACATGCATACTGGGGATCAGTGAAAATCATGGGCATGTATGTATGTATGATCTTACAAATAGTAGAAAAATCGGTACTGTAAGAAGTAGTGAAAGTCACCGGAGTTGGATTGTCGTGTTTCATTTTGGGTTTGCGGGAACTGTTAAGTAGTTCCTGTCTGTTACGACTAAAGGCAATTTTTATAGCTCTTTTAAGTGACCAATCAGGGTAGCCACGGGCTTTCAGATGTGTCTGGATAGACTCTGCCTCAGTGAAGAAATCCTTGTCTGTAGAACAATTTCTGCGTGCCCGAATCATCTCACCCACCGGCAGGTTTTTTATAACGTGGGGTGGGTGACATGAGTGGGCACACAGAATGGAATTAACAGCTGTACTTTTGCGAAATGTAGAGGACTGTATTTGACCAGTGGCACTGTCACCCCTCAGATTGACATCAAGAAAAGAAATAGTGTGTGTGTGTTCTGACACAGTGAACTGCAAATTAAGAGTGTTAGTGTTAAGGTAGAAAGAGAAATCTGGCACGGTCGCCACATCGGGGCCCCATATAAATATGAGGTCGTCTATGTAGCGACCGTACCAGATGAGGTGTTTAGCAAAAGGATTGGAAGGAGAAAAAAGATAGATAGATTCCCACCAACACATATAGATATTGGCAATAGAGGGGGAGAATTTAGCCCCCATAGAAGCGCCAGTGATTTGGAGAAAGAAACACCCATCAAACATAAAAAAAGTTGTGTTCAAGAAGAAAAGAAACACATGTACCCAGAAATTCACGAAGATCAAGAGTATAGGTGGAATAAGTAGAAAGGAACCATTGGAGTGCAGTGAGTGCAAGGTGATGTGGAATAACTGAGTACAGGGATGTAACATCCGCTGAGACCCAGGAGAAGGATGAATGCCAAGGTATGTGATTCAAATTGAGAAGTAGATGTTTAGTATCCTGTATGTATGCCGGAATCTGAGGGATGAGTGGTTGGAGGAGCGAGTCTATCCAGGCACAAAGGTTTTCACTTAAAGAGCCGATGCCGGCAACAATAGGTCTACAGGGTGGGGGGAAACAAAGCTTGTGGATCTTGGAAAGAGAATGAAAAATGGGGATTATTGGGTATTCAACAATGAGAAAATCTGCTTCACGCAAAGTGAAAAAACCCTTCTCCTTCCCAAGATCCACAAGCTCCACCAGCCGTTGTTTAAAGATGCTAGTAGGGTCCGATCTAAGAACACGGTATGTGTTAGGATCAGATAACATGTCTAAATTGATTTGACGGTAAAGTCCCTTATCTAATATAACAACGGCGCCCCCCTTGTCAGCCTGTCTCACAACAAGATCATCTGCCGTGGACAGGCTGTCAAGAGCAGCTTGTTCTAAGCGAGTAAGATTGTTGGCATGATGACTCTTGGTGTGGGCCAAAGTTGTGAGATCACGTTCGACTGCCTCCTGAAACATGTCCAGAACAGGTGTTCTGGACATGACAGGATAGAAATTAGAGTTACGTGTGGTGATCTTTGGAACTGTGTCCAAGGCAGTGGAGTTGTGATCACACAATTGGTCCAGAGTGGAGATAGACATCATATCCTGAAAAGAAAAATTAGTGGCCAATCCATGTTCTGAAACAACAGGGTTAGGTGAAGGGGATGGTACAAGATCATAGTTAATCATATCGTCACAATCGGGTACAGTGGAGTTATCTGTTTTAGGCATATTGAAAAAATGACGACGAATGGTGATACCCCTCACAAACCTATTGATATCAATCAAAGTTCTAAATAAATCAAATCTAGTAGTTGGAGAGAAAGACAGTCCCCGTGACAAAACCGAGATCTGAGAAGTGGTAAGAATCTTGGCTGAAATATTGTAGATAGGGATAGTGTTCATTTCTTTCTGTCCCGGTGATTGCGCGGACTGCGTCTTTCTGGCTCTGTGTTTCCGACCCGCCCGTCGTTTTTTGAAGTAGAAGTCGCAGAGTGTGAACCAGATTTGAGATCCTGGTTGGGCGTATTCTCATTAGTGACTGGTTCACCGGGATCAGAGGCAGAGTCAGAGGTATCTGGTTCTGTTGAGCTGAAGTTAACCCTGGTGGTGCCACGTTTCTTGTTTTGTTTGTTAGAGCGTCTCTTAGCAGAGTGTTTTTTTAGGATAGAACGAGGAGTACTCGCCCGAGTAGTTATCTGTGGCCAGGGAAAAACACTATTAGACCGATAATCTTGAACATCTCTAAGGTATTTAACCTGTTTAGTGTCAGCAATAGATTTTTCCATAAATGTAAGTTTATCATTAATTTGAGTGTCCAACTCTTGGAACAGCTTATGTTCAGCATATTTAGCAACATCTTTTTGTAATAAGGAAATTTTGTTTCTCACCTCATCGAGGGCCATTTGCTCGTGCCGGATTATCAGATTGACGAATTTCATAGATGAATCTGAAAGAAGTTCTTGCCACTCAGTCTTGAACAAATCCGAATAGACAGTTGTAGGAAATTTTTTCAATCTAAGGCCACGAGGAATCATGTTTTGAGACACATACTTTTATAGTGAGGATAGATCCAGCCATATCCTGGTCTCTTGAAGGAGTGCTGCCTCAAGATCCGACATATGCATGCGAAGATCCAATAACTCCTTGGTGTCCGGATTAAGTGCATCAAGGGTCTGCAACATACTGTTGGTTCGTGCTTGCCAGTAGGTACATTAGGTACAAAATGTAGCTATTTGTAGTGACATAACCACTCATGAGAACAGTTTGGATAATGTTACAAAAGCCAGAAACCCAGCCACTATTTGTGCCAAGACAAATAGAAGTCCACTGGGATGAGTACAGCAATGTTTGAAGGACATCGGTGTTAAGTAAAAATGTGATCGACTAGGATGCAGATTACTTATGGCTACTATACTGAGGCATTCAGACAATGGACTATAATCCTAATACATGGTATCATGACTGGATTTGACCGCACCCATAGGGTTAATGCTGTTTAGCCCAGCTGTTTTCTCTGGTTGCTAGGACTATGCTTTTGGCTGCTTGGGTGTGGTCGAGGTTGCTTCAGCCTATTTGTTCCCTGATAACTTTTACCTATTAGGATCCTCCTGCTATCCTCACACTCACATATAAGAAAGTCTCTTTCACTTGTGAAGTGCCTGTGAAAGTTACCTGTTGACTGAAGCTAGCACTCCCTGTATTTCTATTGTCTATTTTGGTACTCTGATCCTTTGACTTGACTCTTGACTTCTCTCTAGGTATTTGCATTTTTACTGCGTTATCTCCTAGTATAGACTTCGACTAGTTGACCCTGACTTTCTGTGTGTTTGTCTTTAGTGTTTTTTGTTAGTTTTGTCTATTCCTACAGTTACCCGTCATTGCATTGTATTGTAGTTTGTTGTTTTGACTTTCTCTGGCCCAGCACATAGTAGGCAAGGAAACATTTTCATGGTTGGGGACCTGCTGCGTAAGACGGGTATGCAATTGAAAGTGACAGAGGCTGTGGGTAAGATTAGGGCTTTGCTTCTCCCTTGCCCAAAACGTGACACATTACCAGCTTAAAGGGGTTTTCTGAGATTAGAATACCAATGGCCTTTCCTCTGGATTGGCCATCAATATCAGCTAAGTGGCAGGGATTCAACTCCTAGAATACCTTCCAATCAGCAGTCTAAAGGGCTCATGTATTATCTGGTGAATGCAGCAGCCAATTTGTTTTACTTGGCATTTGGGAGTATGGAGAACTGGGCTGACTTCGCTGTCGGTTACCGGCTCTACCGTAGGGACGGGCTGCACCTCAATGGGGAGGGTGCAGCTTTGCTTGGGGAGAAGATGGCTAGAAGGGTGGAGGAGTGTTTAAACTAGGGACTTGGGGGGAGGGAACCTACAGCAAAGAGGGGGAAGATAGTGTAGATAGAGAGGTGGGAATTATAAATGTACCTGGGGGTGGAGCGGAGGGAGGGGTTAGAATAGTTAATAGGAATAGGCTTCATAGGAAAATAAAACTTACACCCTTGAATCCCATTAACCCCAATAACATAAAGGATGGAAATGTAAAGTGTATGTTCACAAATGCCAGAAGCCTAGCAAATAAAATGGGGGAGCTTGAGGCCTTGATACTGGAGGAACATATTGATATAGTTGGGGTCACTGAGACATGGCTGGACTCCTCGCATGACTGGGCTGTCAATCTGCAGGGGTTTACATTGTTTCGCAAGGATAGAATGAACAGAAAAGGTGGTGGAGTCTGTCTGTATGTAAGAAATGGTATGAAAGTCAGTGTGAACGATGCCATAGTGTGTGATGATTCTGAGGATGTGGAATCATTGTGGGTAGAATTACAAAAGGAGGGAAATACTGAAAAAATAATATTTGGGGTAATCTACAGACCCCCTAATATCACTGAAGAGATAGAAGTTCGGCTTCATAAACAAATAGAGAGGGCCGCCCGGGCAGGTACAGTGGTAATAATGGGAGATTTTAACTATCCAGATATAGATTGGGGTCCGGGGTTGGCTAAAACTACAAAGGGGCGACAATTCCTAAATTTATTGCAGGATAATTTTATGGGCCAGTTTGTGGAGGACCCAACAAGAAGTGATGCCTTGTTGGATCTGATCATTTCCAACAACGCAGAGCTGGTTGGTAATGTAACTGTGCGGGAAAACCTTGGTAATAGCGACCACAATATAGTTACTTTTGACTTAAAATGTAGAAAACAAAGACAGGCGGGGAAGGCAAAAACATATAACTTTAAAAAGGCAAATTTCCCTGGGCTGAGGGCTGCACTACAGGACATAGACTGGGGGGAGGTATTCTCAAATACTGATACAGAAGGTAAATGGGACATCTTTAAATTAACTCTAAATAACTATACAGCTAAATATATACCAAAGGGGAACAAATATAAACGATTGAAACTAAATCCTACATGGCTGACACATGATGTTAAAAGAGCAATAAACAGCAAAAAAATAGCCTTCAAAAAATACAAATCTGATGGGTCAGCGATAACATTTAAACAGTACAAGGAGCTTAATAAAATCTGTAAAAATGTAATAAAAACAGCAAAAATTCAAAATGAGAGACAGGTGGCCAAAGAAAGCAAAACTAATCCTAAATATTTTTTTAGATATATAAATGCAAAAAAACCAAGGACAGAGCATGTAGGACCCCTTAATAATGATAATGGGGAGGTTGTCACAGGCGATCAAGAGAAGGCGGAGCTACTGAATGGGTTCTTTAGTTCTGTATACACTATGGAAGTAGGAGCTGACATTGGCCAGGTCAGTGCTGGTAACACATCATGTAATGTACTGAACTGGCTTAATGTAGAGATGGTACAAGGTAAGTTAAGTGATATAAATGTAAGCAAATCCCCAGGACCGGATGGACTACACCCAAGAGTTCTTAGAGAGGTAAGTTCAGTAATATCTGTACCCCTGTTCATGATATTTAGAGATTCTCTGGTGTCTGGTATTGTGCCAAGGGACTGGCGCAAGGCGAATGTGGTGCCAATCTTCAAAAAGGGCTCTAGGTCTTCCCCAGGAAACTATAGACCGGTAAGTTTAACGTGCATTGTGGGTAAATTGTTTGAAGGACTTATAAGGGATTACATACAGAAATACATAGGGGATAATTGTATTATAAGTGATAGCCAGCATGGGTTTACTAAGGATAGAAGTTGTCAAACCAATCTAATTTGCTTTTATGAAGAGGTGAGTAGAAGCCTTGACAGAGGAATGGCTGTGGATATAGTGTTTCTGGATTTTGCTAAAGCATTTGATACTGTCCCTCATAGACGTCTGACAGGTAAGTTAAGGTCTTTGGGTTTGGAAATTTTAGTTTGTAACTGGATTGAACACTGGCTCATGGATCGTACCCAGAGAGTGGTGGTCAATGATTCGTACTCTGATTGGTCCCCGGTTATTAGTGGTGTACCCCAAGGTTCAGTACTGGGACCGCTGTTGTTTAATTTATTTATCAATGATATAGAGGATGGTATTAACAGCTCTGTTTCTATCTTTGCAGATGACACCAAGCTTTGTAGCACGGTACAGTCTATAGAGGATGTGCATAAGTTACAAGATGACTTGGATAGACTAAGTGTCTGGGCATCCACTTGGCAAATGAGGTTCAATGTGGATAAATGTAAAGTTATGCATCTGGGTACTAATAACCTGCATGCATCGTATGTCTTAGGGGGGATTAAACTGTCAGAGTCACTGGTAGAGAAGGATCTGGGTGTACTTGTAGATCACAGACTACAGAATAGCATGCAATGTCAGGCTGCTGCTTCCAAAGCCGGCAGGATATTGTCATGTATCAAAAGAGGCATGGACTCAAGGGACAGGGACATAATACTCCCCCTTTATAAAGCATTGGTACGGCCTCACCTGGAATATGCTGTTCAGTTTTGGTCACCTGTCCATAAAAGGGACACTGCGGAGTTGGAAAGGGTGCAGAGACGCGCGACTAAACTAATATGGGGCTTGGAACATCTTAGCTATGAGGAGCGATTAAAGGAGTTACAATTGTTTAGTCTTGAGAAGAGACGTTTAAGGGGGGATATGATAAACGTATATAAGTATATTAATGGCCCATACAAAAAATATGGAGAAAAACTGTTCCAGGTTAAACCCCCCCAAAGGACGAGGGGGCACTCCCTCCGTCTGGAGAAAAAAAAGTTTAGTCTCAAGGGGCGACACGCCTTCTTTACCGTGAGGACTGTGAATTTATGGAACGGTCTACCTCAGGAACTGGTCACAGCAGGAACAATTAACAGCTTTAAAACAGGATTAGATACATTCCTGGAACAAAATAAGATTAATGCTTATGAAGAAATATAAAATCTCATCCCTTCCCCAATATCGCGCCACACCCCTACCCCTTAATTCCCTGGTTGAACTTGATGGACATATGTCTTTTTTCGACCGTACTAACTATGTAACTATGTAACTATGTAACTATGTAATCCCACTCAAGCCTGAACAGTTTCTTCAAACAGCTGACTGGTGTGAGTGCCAAAATATGATACTGATAGCCCATCCTACAGATAGGCCTTCAATGTTCTTATCTTGGCAAACCCCCTTTAACTGGTTAACGACCATGGACGTGTATACTCATCCATGTGCCGTTAACCGGGTATGACGCGGGCTCCCGACTTGAGCTGATCCTTGTAGCTGAAGGCCGGCGTGAAAAGCCGACATGCAGAAGGGGGGGTGGGGGTTTGGGAGGGGATCCACTGTGGAGGTAGCCGAAAGGCTTACCTCTACTTCTGTGCAGGTCCCGGCTCTCGCATTGACTAATAAAGAGTAAAAAAAAAGTTTAATAAAAGTTTTAAAAAACAGACATTAACCCCTTCCTCATTAAAAGTTTAAAACACTCCCCTTTCCCAAATTCCATATAAAAAATATAAAAACATAATAAAAATAAACATGTGTGGTATCGCCGCGTGCGTAAATGTATCATTAATTAAACTGCTTGGTTAATGGCGTACGTACAAATAAATTCCAAAGCCAAAATAGGGTATTTTTGGCAACTTTTTATAACATTAAAATTTTTTTATAAAAAGCGATCAAAAAGTCTGATCAAAACAAAAATGGTACTGATTAAAACTTCAGATCACGGCACAAAATATGAGCCCTCATATAGCCCAATATGCAGAAAAATAAAAAAAATTATAGGGGTCAGAAGAGGACAATTTTAAACATATTAATTTCCGTGCATGTAGTTATGATTTTTTCCAAAAGTACAACAAAATCTAACCTATATAAGTAGGTTATCATTTTAATTGTATGGGCCTACAAAATAAAGGTGAAGTGTCATTTTTACTGAAAAATGTACTGCGTAGAAATGGAAGCCCCCAAAAGTTACAAAATTGTGTATTTTCTTCACTTTTGTCACACAATGATTTTTTTTTTTTCCCATTTCACCATAGACTTTTGGGTAAAATGACTGATGTCATTACAAATTAGAATTGGTGGCGCAAAAAAATAAGCCATCATATGGATTTTTAGGTGCAAAATTGAAAGGGTTATGATTTTTAAAATGTAAGAAGAAAAAAACGAAAGTGCAAAAACAAAAGAACGCTTGATTCTTAAGGGGTTAAGTCACACTAGTGTATCCCTTCTTGGAAAACTCCCTGTAGAATATAAGGGCTCTAGAAACTGTAATATGTGTGTAAGTGTTGTTTAGGAAAAAAATTTAGACCTGCTAATTCTCTACAAAAAAAGTGTTGTATAAAAACAGTCATCATGAATGTAAACAAAGAAAAGAAGCACATAATTTACCTAGAAACATAAAGGGGGAGATTTATTAACCCCTTAAGGACCCTGGGTTTTTCCATTTTTGCATTTTCATTTTTTCCCCCTTACGTTTACAAAATCATAACTCTTTCAATTTTGCACCTAAAATCCCATATAATGTCTTATTTTTTGCACCACCAATTCTACTTTGTAATGACATCAGTCATTTTACCCAAAAATGTACGGCGAAACGTTCTACACAGTACATTTTTCGGTAAAAATGACACCTTCTATTTATTCTGTATGTCCATATGATACCCTACTTAAATGATACCCTACTTATATAGGTTTGATTTTGTCATACTTGTGAAAAAAATCATAACTACATGCAGGAAACTTTATACATTCAAAATTGTCATTTTCTGACCCCTATAACTTTTTATTTTTCCGCGTATGGGGCGGTATGAGGGCTCATTGTTGCGCCATGATCTGTAGTTTATAGCGGCATCATTTTTGCATTGATAGGACTTATTTTTATTCATTTTTTCATGATATAAAAAGTCACTTTTTCACTTTTTTTTGGCAATGTTATAGCTCCCATAGGGACCTATAACACTGCACACACTGATCTTTTACATTGTTCAATGGTTTCTCATAGGAAACCATTGATCAATGATTCTGCCGCTTGACTGCTCATGCCTGGATCTCAGGCACTGAGCAGTCATTCGGTGATCAGACAGCATGGAGGCAGGTAGGGACCCTCCGGCTGTCCTTTAATCTGTTCGGGATGCCACGATTTCATCGCGGCGATCCTGAACAGCTCCTGGAGCTAACCGCCATTAGTTTACTTTCACTTTAGATGTGGCGTTCAACTTTGAACGCCGTGTCTAAAGGGTTAATAGCGCACGGCACAGCGATCAGTGCTGCGCGCTATTAGCCACGGGTCCCGACCGTTGTTAGAGGCCGGGCCCGACCCGCTATGACACACCATGGCCCCGCGTTATAGAACGGGAGTAGACTCATGACGTACCGATACGTCATGGGTCCTTAAGGGGTTAAAACCTGTCCAGAGGAAAAGTTACCCAGTTGCCAGTAGCAACCAATCAGATCGTTTCTTTCATTTTGAAGAGGCCTTGTTAAAAATGAAAGAAGTAAGCTGATTGGTTGCTATGGGCAACTGGGCAACTTTTCCTCAACACAGGTTTTAATAAATCTCCCCCAAAGTTTTTACACCTTTCCATTCACTGGGCTCATTCAGTAAATATTGTGTCATTATTTGTTTTTTCCCTTTTGTTCTTCTCCTCTGTATTTCACCCCTTTTTTTTATTCCTTTCCTTCTTCTCATTGTTGTTTTCCCCATTGTTATTATGGTGATTGGAACATGTCCGAAGATTCATTATTGTATATTTACTTTTTAGTATTTCTTTTTTCTTGTTTTCTTACGAAAATGCTTTAATAACTTTAAACGGGTATTCCAGTGAAAAACAATTTTTCACAATGAACTTTCTCCAGAAAGTTAAACAGATTTGTACATTAGTAATAAAGAAAATTGAGGCGCAGGATCTTGAGTACTGGATATGTATTTATTAATTAATTCATTTGTTTAAGATACGTAATGTGCTCCGTGACACACAGGGCCCTTGTGGGTCAGCGGGGACACAAAATACAATATATTGAAAAATAAAAATCACATAAATAGCATAGAATACTTTATTAAATGAATAAATGAAATAAAATCACTATAAAAGCCACACGTCTGTGGATAGTCCAGCCTATAAGGAAATATTTATATATCTGTTCGTGCACGTGTCTTTTTGAATGAAAAGGAAAAAGATAAATATAAGGTGCAGAGATATGCTTTGCAATGCGCTGCTTGTGGAATGAATAAAATCCGTTTGGCATCAATGTTGCAGTTGGTAATAATAGTAGCAATGTCTGATGTCCAGGCAGTATAATAGACAAATAGTAGCAATGTTTGGTATACTTGCAGTACTGAAGAACTGATGTGTAGATCGCCGCTTAGAGATTAGGCTGTCTCACAAGATTTGCGGTGATCGTGGGCTTCAATGCAGGGGACTGCAGCGCTTCAATGGACCGTGGATTATTCCAAATCGCGTAAATTTGCGCAGAAATTATGTTCAGAATCCCGGTCCTATTGCATGTGTCATGTGCTGTTAGAGACTTGTCCGTCTCAGGAGTTACAGCATTGCTGGATGATCCGGTCTAAGAAGGCTGTAACAGTGACCCCGGAGCGGTCAGAGGGTATGTGGTGTCCTCGTAGCAGTGGCCATACGCATAAGCTATTAGGGCTTAGCGGATGCCATATATTTGTGATCCTATATAAAGGCTATGACACATATCTTACAGCTGCTGAGGAAAAGTCCTATGGAGAACTTGAAACGCGTTCAGCTCCACTACTAATGCCACAATATCTAGCCTTTATATAGGATCACATCCATTGCGAATATACGGCATCCGCTAAGCCCTAATAGCTTATGCACATTGCCACGGCTACTGGGACGCCACGTACCCCCTGACTGTAACGGGGAACACTGTTACAGCCTTCTTAGACCGGATCATCCAGCACTGCTGTAACTCCTGAGACGGCCGAGTCTCTAACAGCACATGACACATGCAATAGGACCGGGATTCTGAACATAATTTCCGCGCAATTTACGCAATTTGGAATAATCCACGGTCCATTGAAGCGCTGCAGTCCCCTGCATTGAAGCCCACGATCACCGCAAATCTTGTGAGACAGCCTAGTCTCTAAGCGGCGATCTACACATCAGTTCTTCAGTACTGCAAGTATACCAAACATTGCTACTATTTGTCTATTATACTGCCTGTACATCAGACATTGCTACTATTATTACCAACTGCAACATTGATGCCAAACGGATTTTATTCATTCCACCAGCAGCGCATTGCAAAGCATATCTCTGCACCTTATATTTATAGTTTTCATTTTCATTCATAAAGACACGTAAACGAACAGATATATAAATATATCCTTATAGGCTGGACTATCCACAGGCGTGTGGCTTTTATATTGATTTTATTTCATTTATTAAATTAATATTAACGTATTATAATACTATTTATGTGATTTTTATTTTTCAATATATTGTATTTTGTGTCCCCGCTGACCCACAAGGGCCCTGTGCATCACGGAGCACATTACGTATGTTAAACAAATTAATTAATTAACAAATACATATCCAGTATACAAGATCCTGAGCCTCAATTTTCTTTATTACCACTTTATCTCTCCGACACCGTGGGTTTAGGTGCCATTTGAGTTGCTCGGATCATAGGTTACTAGCAGATAAGAGCCTCTCCTATGTTTTATATAGATTTGTAAATTAGTTCTATTAAAAAATTCTTAATCCTACCAGTACTTATCAGCTGCTAAAGGTAAGTTGTTCTTTTCTGTTTGACAAGAGTTCTCTCTACTGACACCTCTGTCTGTCTCAGGTACTGTCCAGGAACTGTAGGAGCAAATCCCCATAGAAAACCTCTGCTGCTCTGGACAGTTCCTGAGATAGACAGAGGTGTCAGCAGAGAGCACTGTGGTCAGACAGAAAAGAACAACTCAAATTTATCAGCTGATAAGTACTTGCAGAATTAAGATTTTTTAATTGGAGTAATTTACAAATCTGTTTAACTTTCTGGAGCCAGTTGATATGAAATTTTTTTTTTTTTCACAGGAATACCCCTTTAAAGTATTTAATGTGAACTGTCAATTTTCGAAATGTGTCACAATTGCCACAATAGAATTCTACACCAGATAGACGTGTTGATGTGTAACAATTAGAATAATACAATACCGGAATATGGGTGCATTACTGTGGTAGATGTATACAATGACTCAACACTGATGTTAGAATTGAGACATTCACCAGTATATCCTTATTTGAAGGACATACCAGAGCCAGCACACCAATGCCAAGGTTTCTCAAATTGCGCGGGACCTAACGCTAAACCTACCTGTGCGTGATAAGCAAAACAGGGGCCAGTGGGCAATTACGGCAGCATTCGGTCGACTCACAGCATCCTCCCAGGTACCCTCCAGCATGGCTGAGCACACATACAATGGGAGGAGAGAGGCAGGCTGCAAGCCCCACCTAAGTTGGCTAATATAGGTGCATGGCCTCACAGGTGCTACCCTAATGCTGCCTGGAAGATATTCATGGCGCATTACATATGGAGTTTACACTACTCCGAGTATAAAATTTAAACAAACAACAAAAAACGTGGTCTCAAATGGCTGGAGGTGCTCAACCCCAAATGCGGTTGTGCATCTATACTGGGGGAACAGTTCCTGCCCTAACCCTAACCCTAGCCCTAATCCCTAACCCTAACGATTGTTAATTGTGCACCAACCCCTTTAATAGTACATACTACAGTATGTATATATATATATATATATATATATATATATATATATATATATATATAGGAAATAAAATAGTGAACATGAAAAATCCCATTGACAAAGAACTCAAGATGGCTGCCTACTATTATTAGAGGATGTAACTTCACACAACAATGCTGCCCATTACACTGTATATCAACCTGTATGGATGCTGGTCATCATGGTTATAACTTCCAGCATATTAGTAAATAATGTTCTGGTAATTATACTACTATCATTCTACCAAGTACAAGTTGGGTCCACTCGGACCTAGGTGGCACTAAATCTTTCAGTCAGCAATGCAATTTCCTAGTCTTATGAATTCCTGTCTTGGATAAAATATATTTTCTTTTAGAAGTTAAAAATATAAACAATATAATATAATTATATACAAGAAATGCATGCTTCCCAGCTTTTTGGATTGTAAAAGAGGAACACTTCTGGTTCATTGTGTGAAGTTTCCATATTTTTCAGCCATGTCTATACATTCTTTAGTTCAAATATTAGCACAAAAACTGTATAATAGAACTTGTATTATCCTAATTACATCAGATAATTGGATAATGTTTAAGTTAGAGACTAATATACAGTAAAGGGACCAGAGAGCGAGCTTCTGAGGCCATATAGTAGATGTATTAATACACATTTATTTCTCAGGTGTAAAAGAGGGACATGGGTCAAAAGTAGGGACTATCCCTTCAAAATAGGACAGCTGGAGTACTTTGACTGAAGGAGTGCCTGTCCACTACTGTACGATCTCTGTGTTCAGGTTAAGGTTCAGTACCATGGTCAATGTTTGCTCAGATTACTCATTGCATAAATGCACTAGTCACATATTGTCACGGTGCCGGCTGGCAGGTAGTGGATCCTCTGTGCCAGAGAGGGATTGGCGTGGACCGTGCTAGTGGACCGGTTCTAAGCCACTACTGGTTTTCACCAGAGCCCGCCGCAAAGCGGGATGGTCTTGCTGCGGCGGTAGTGACCAGGTCGTATCCACTAGCAACGGCTCACCTCTCTGGCTGCTGAAGATAGGCACGGTACAAGGGAGTAGGCAAAAGCAAGGTCGGACGTAGCAGAAGGTCGGGGCAGGCAGCAAGGATCGTAGTCAGGGGCAACGGCAGAAGGTCTGGAAACACAGGCAAGGAACACACAAGGAACGCTTTCACTGGCACTAAGGCAACAAGATCCGGCAAGGGAGTGCAGGGGAAGTGAGGTGATATAGGGAAGTGCACAGGTGAACACACTAATTGGAACCACTGCGCCAATCAGCGGCGCAGTGGCCCTTTAAATCGCAGAGACCCGGCGCGCGCGCGCCCTAGGGAGCGGGGCCGCGCGCGCCGGGACAGAACAGACGGAGAGCGAGTCAGGTAGGGGAGCCGGGGTGCGCATCGCGAGCGGGCGCTACCCGCATCGCGAATCGCATCCCGGCTGGCAGCGGAATCGCAGCGCCCCGGGTCAGAGGACGTGACCGGAGCGCTGCCGCGGGGAGAGTGAAGCGAGCGCTCCGGGGAGGAGCGGGGACCCGGAGCGCTCGGCGTAACAGTACCCCCCCCCTTGGGTCTCCCCCTCTTCTTAGAGCCTGAGAACCTGAGGAGCAGACTTTTGTCTAGGATGTTGTCCTCAGGTTCCCAGGATCTCTCTTCAGGACCACAACCCTCCCAGTCCACTAAAAAAAATTTTTTCCCTCTGACCTTTTTGGCAGCTAAAATTTCTTTGACCGAGAAGATGTCCGAGGAGCCGGAAACAGGAGTGGGAGGAACAGATTTGGGAGAAAAACGGTTGAGGATGAGTGGTTTGAGAAGAGAGACGTGAAAGGCATTAGGGATACGAAGAGAGGGAGGAAGAAGAAGTTTATAAGAGACAGGATTAATTTGACACAAAATTTTGAAAGGACCAAGATAGCGTGGTCCCAACTTGTAGCTAGGGACACGGAAGCGGACATATTTAGCGGAGAGCCATACCTTGTCTCCAGGGGAAAAAACGGGGGGGGCTCTTCTTTTCTTATCCGCGAACTTCTTCATGCGTGATGAAGCCTGTAAGAGAGATTTTTGGGTCTCTCTCCATATGATGGAAAGGTCACGAGAAATTTCATCCACAGCGGGCAGACCAGAGGGCAAGGGAGTAGGGAGGGGGGGAAGAGGGTGACGGCCATACACCACGAAAAATGGGGATTTGGAGGAAGACTCAGAGACCCTGAAGTTATACGAGAATTCGGCCCATGGGAGGAGATCTGCCCAGTCATCCTGGCGGGAGGAAACAAAATGTCGCAAATAATCACCCAAGATCTGGTTAATCCTTTCTACTTGTCCATTGGACTGGGGATGATATGCAGAAGAAAAATTTAATTTAATCTTGAGTTGTTTACAGAGAGCCCTCCAGAATTTAGACACGAATTGGACGCCTCTATCCGAGACAATCTGCGTAGGCAACCCGTGAAGACGAAAAATGTGTACAAAAAATTGTTTAGCCAACTGAGGCGCAGAAGGAAGACCAGGAAGAGGGATGAAATGTGCCATTTTGGAGAATCGATCAACGACCACCCAAATAACAGTGTTGCCACGGGAAGGGGGTAAATCAGTAATAAAATCCATACCAATCAGAGACCAAGGCTGTTCGGGGACAGGCAGAGGATGAAGAAAACCAGCGGGCTTCTGGCGAGGAGTCTTATCCCGGGCACAGATAGTGCAGGCTCGCACAAAGTCCACAACATCCGTCTCCAGAGTCGGCCACCAATAGAAGCGGGAGATGAGTTGCACAGATTTCTTGATACCCGCATGACCTGCGAGATGGGAGGAGTGACCCCATTTGAGGATTCCGAGGCGTTGGCGAGGAGAAACAAAGGTCTTTCCTGGAGGAGTCTGCCTGATGGAGGCAGGAGAAGTGGAGATCAGGCAGTCAGGTGGAATGATGTGTTGCGGAGAGAGTTCAACTTCTGAGGCATCCGAGGAACGAGAGAGAGCATCGGCCCTAATGTTCTTATCGGCAGGACGAAAGTGAATCTCAAAATTAAATCGGGCAAAGAACAGAGACCACCGGGCCTGGCGAGGATTCAGCCGTTGGGCAGACTGGAGGTAGGAGAGGTTCTTGTGGTCGGTGTAGATAATAACAGGAGAACTTGATCCCTCCAGCAGATGCCTCCATTCCTCAAGTGCTAATTTAATGGCTAGAAGCTCTCGATCCCCGATGGAGTAGTTCCTCTCCGCTGGAGAGAAGGTCCTAGAGAAAAAACCACAAGTGACAGCATGCCCGGAAGAATTTTTTTGTAGAAGAACAGCTCCAGCTCCCACTGAGGAGGCATCAACCTCCAATAGGAAGGGTTTGGAAGGGTCAGGTCTGGAGAGGACGGGAGCCGAAGAAAAGGCAGACTTGAGTCGTTTAAAGGCGTCTTCTGCTTGAGGAGGCCAGGACTTGGGATCAGCATTTTTTTTGGTCAAAGCCACGATAGGAGCCACAATGGTAGAAAAATGTGGAATAAATTGCCTGTAATAATTGGCGAACCCCAAAAAGCGTTGGATAGCACGGAGTCCGGAGGGGCGTGGCCAATCTAAGACGGCAGAGAGTTTGTCTGGATCCATCTGTAGTCCCTGGCCAGAGACCAAATATCCTAGAAAAGGAAGAGATTGGCATTCAAACAGACATTTCTCAATTTTGGCATAGAGTTGGTTGTCACGAAGTCTCTGAAGAACCATACGGACATGCTGGCGGTGTTCTTCTAGATTGGCAGAAAAAATTAGGATATCGTCCAGATATACAACAACACAGGAGTATAACAGATCACGAAAAATTTCATTGACAAAGTCTTGGAAGACGGCAGGGGCGTTGCACAGTCCAAAGGGCATGACCAGATACTCAAAGTGTCCATCTCTGGTGTTAAATGCCGTTTTCCACTCGTCCCCCTCTCTGATGCGGATGAGGTTATAGGCGCCTCTTAAGTCCAATTTAGTGAAGATGTGGGCACCTTGGAGGCGATCAAAGAGTTCAGAGATGAGGGGTAAGGGGTAGCGGTTCTTAACCGTGATTTTATTAAGACCGCGGTAGTCAATGCAAGGACGTAGGGAGCCATCTTTTTTGGACACAAAGAAAAATCCGGCTCCGGCAGGAGAGGAGGATTTACGGATAAAGCCCTTTTTTAGATTCTCCTGGACGTATTCGGACATGGCAAGAGTCTCTGGGGCAGAGAGAGGATAAATTCTGCCCCGGGGTGGAGTAGTGCCCGGGAGGAGGTCGATAGGGCAATCATAAGGCCTGTGAGGAGGTAGAGTCTCAGCTTGTTTTTTGCAGAAAACATCCGCGAAGTCCATATAGGCCTTAGGGAGACCGGTTACTGGAGGAACCACAGAGTTACGGCAAGGGTTACTGGGAACCGGTTTTAGACAGTTCTTGGAACAAGAGGACCCCCAACTCTTGATCTCCCCAGTGGACCAATCCAGGGTAGGGGAATGAAGTTGAAGCCAGGGAAGTCCAAGGAGAATTTCCGAGGTGCAATTGGGGAGGACCAAAAGTTCAATCCTCTCATGATGAGATCCGATGCTCATAAGAAGGGGCTCCGTGCGGAAACGTATGGTACAGTCCAATCTTTCATTATTTACACAATTGATGTAGAGGGGTCTGGCGAGACTGGTCACCGGGATGTTGAACCTGTTGACGAGAGAGGCCAAAATAAAATTTCCTGCAGATCCAGAGTCCAAGAAGGCCACTGTAGAGAAGGAGAAGGCAGAGGCAGACATCCGCACAGGCACAGTAAGACGTGGAGAAGCAGAGTAGACATCAAGGACTGTCTCACCTTTGTGCGGAGTCAGCGTACGTCTTTCCAGGCGGGGAGGACGGATAGGACAATCTCTCAGGAAGTGTTCGGTACTAGCACAGTACAGGCAGAGGTTCTCCATACGGCGTCGTGTCCTCTCTTGAGGTGTCAGGCGAGACCGGTCGACCTGCATAGCCTCCACGGCGGGAGGCACAGGAACAGATTGCAGGGGACCAGAGGAGAGAGGAGCCGAGGAGAAGAAACGCCTCGTGCGAACAGAGTCCATATCTTGGCGGAGTTCCTGACGCCTTTCGGAAAAACGCATGTCAATGCGAGTGGCTAGGTGAATAAGTTCATGTAGATTAGCAGGAATTTCTCGTGCGGCCAGAACATCTTTAATGTTGCTGGATAGGCCTTTTTTGAAGGTCGCGCAGAGGGCCTCATTATTCCAGGACAATTCTGAAGCAAGAGTACGGAATTGTACGGCATACTCGCCAACGGAAGAATTACCCTGGACCAGGTTCAACAGGGCAGTCTCAGCAGAAGAGGCTCGGGCAGGTTCCTCAAAGACACTTCGGATTTCCGAGAAGAAGGAGTGTACAGAGGCAGTGACGGGGTCATTGCGGTCCCAGAGCGGTGTGGCCCATGACAGGGCTTTTCCGGACAGAAGGCTGACTACGAAAGCCACCTTAGACCTTTCAGTGGGAAACAGGTCCGACATCATCTCCAGATGCAGGGAACATTGGGAAAGAAAGCCACGGCAAAACTTAGAGTCCCCATCGAATTTATCCGGCAAGGATAAGCGTATCCCAGGAGCGGCCACTCGCTGCGGAGGAGGTGCAGGAGCTGGCGGGGGAGATGACTGCTGAAGCTGTGGTAGTAACTGTTGTAGCATAATGGTCAGTTGAGACAGCTGTTGGCCTTGTTGCGCTATCTGTTGTGACTGCTGGGCGACCACCGTGGTGAGGTCAGCGACAACTGGCAGAGGAACTTCAGCGGGATCCATGGCCGGATCTACTGTCACGGTGCCGGCTGGCAGGTAGTGGATCCTCTGTGCCAGAGAGGGATTGGCGTGGACCGTGCTAGTGGACCGGTTCTAAGCCACTACTGGTTTTCACCAGAGCCCGCCGCAAAGCGGGATGGTCTTGCTGCGGCGGTAGTGACCAGGTCGTATCCACTAGCAACGGCTCACCTCTCTGGCTGCTGAAGATAGGCGCGGTACAAGGGAGTAGGCAAAAGCAAGGTCGGACGTAGCAGAAGGTCGGGGCAGGCAGCAAGGATCGTAGTCAGGGGCAACGGCAGAAGGTCTGGAAACACAGGCAAGGAACACACAAGGAACGCTTTCACTGGCACTAAGGCAACAAGATCCGGCAAGGGAGTGCAGGGGAAGTGAGGTGATATAGGGAAGTGCACAGGTGAACACACTAATTGGAACCACTGCGCCAATCAGCGGCGCAGTGGCCCTTTAAATCGCAGAGACCCGGCGCGCGCGCGCCCTAGGGAGCGGGGCCGCGCGCGCCGGGACAGAACAGACGGAGAGCGAGTCAGGTAGGGGAGCCGGGGTGCGCATCGCGAGCGGGCGCTACCCGCATCGCGAATCGCATCCCGGCTGGCAGCGGAATCGCAGCGCCCCGGGTCAGAGGACGTGACCGGAGCGCTGCCGCGGGGAGAGTGAAGCGAGCGCTCCGGGGAGGAGCGGGGACCCGGAGCGCTCGGCGTAACACATATTTTGTACATTTTCGTGTGTTAAGAATATTTTCTGCCATCCAAGTGAATGAACCAGAAATTTTAAAGCTCATATGAACAAACCAGAATATCATGTTCTGTCGCAAAGTTAAAGACATAGGGTGAGGCCAGCAGAGATTTTATGTGTACCCATTTGGCCTTTAACAAAAATGTATCTTCCTCTTGGGTAAAATTTTTCATCTAGAAGAGTAAAAGGTGTTTTGTATGATAGGCCTATGCTAACTCCTCTTTGAAGCCCTACTTGGTGAGACACAGTGGAACCAATGGCCAAAAATAAGAATATTTCATAGTAGTGATGTCATGTTGAAAGTAAAGTTACTGTAGTAAGCATATATTACCCTTATCCTCCTTAAAATAGTGAAGAATTTGGCCATTTGTAACTGGGGAGTTAATGCCCCTATAGCTCAGGGAGGGGGTATAGGTATGAAGTCTATTTAATGCCCAACATAGTTTAAAACCCAAGTAGTAAGGATTTAAACTGGATCTTATGTAGCAGTCCCAAATAAAGTAGTGTTTTCTTTCTTTTTTTGACTTTGCTTTTACCCACTAAGACTGTGTTTGATGGTGTGGAAGGTGGTACATATGGCATGGTGGATTGGTCTTGTACTATAGTACAAACTGGGATTTGTAAATGTAGGAGTTCCAGGGATTGTAATAAACCATTAACAATGAGTGGTTACAAATAAGAAATCTTTTCCTATGATCTGTTGTTGCCATACCGAAAGGGAAGAGCCATCTATAAGGGATTTTCTTGCCATGTAGAATATCAGTTAGTGGTTTAAAGGGGTATTCCACACCTAGACATCTTATCCCTTATCCAAGGGACCCCCACGATCTATGGCCCGACACTCCGGCGTTCTGAACACCTACATTTATGACTATGGGAGGGAGCGTGATGGTTGTAGAGGAGAAATACACAGCTGTCACGCCCCCAACTATAGACATGAATGGAGGGGACGTGACATCACGTAAACTGAAGCCCAAAGCCGGCGTTCTGAACATAAATGTTCAGAATGCTGGGGAGCTGGGCAGGAGATCAATGGGCCGGAGATCACTGGTAACCCCTCCATCAACCAAATCCCCCTCCAGGATCAGATATTTTATCCCCTATCTTTTGGATAGGTGATAATATGTCTAGGGCAGAGTACCCCTTTAAGAATTTCTTCTTTCAGTTAGGGTAGATGTTGTGAGGTGTATATAGATTTATTGTGACAGACTTTTCTTTAATGCTGCAGGTATTATCCCTGGTTTTGCGTAGTATATCTTTCTTCATCTAAAGCCTATTTGATTGCAGATGACATCTCTGGATTGGTCTGTTGGTTTTGGGTGAGCTACAAGGGCTCTGTGAGCTCTCTCTATTATTATGTGACGGAATCTGTGTGTGCCATATAAATAAAGAATTATTATTATTATTATGGGTTCTACATTATTATCTCCCAAGAGAGATATAGCAACTTGTTTTACATTGGATGTACGTGATTCACTAGCAATTATCTTCGGTATTCTTCTAAGTCAGAGATTTCTACATCCCCTGTTATCTTGGTCCTCTAGATAATCTAAGGCTATATTTACCTAAGTAGTGCTGACAGGATTGGAAGTCCTCAGATATCGCTGAGGCATGATTGCAGATTGCTTGTTCTGCAGATTTAGATTTCTGCAACTCTTGAGCCAATTGGCCTAATGTCTTGCTTAACCCCTTAAGGACCCGGGGTTTTTACGTTTTTTCTTTTTCACTTTCGATTTTCCTCCTTACCTTACCTAATCATAACTCTTTAAATTTTACACCTAAAAATACATATAATGGCTTATTTTTTGCACCACCAGTTCTACTTTGTAATGACATCAGTCATTTTACCCAAATCTACGCCGAAATTTAACTAAAATCATTGTACGACAAAAGTGAAGTAAAAACGCCATTTTATAAATTTTTGGTGCTTCCATTTCTACACAGTAATTTTTTTTGTAAAAATGACACCTTCTCTTTATTCTGTAAGTCCATACGATTAAAATGATACCCTACTTATATAGGTTGGATATTGTCGTACTTCTAAAAAAAATCATAACTACATGCAGGAAAATGTACATGCTTAAAATTGTCATCTTCTGACCCCTATAACTTTTTCATTTTTCCGCGTATGGAGCGGTATGAGGGCTCATTTATTTGCACTGTGATCTGAAGTTTTTAGCGGTACCATTTTTGTATTGATCGGACAAAATAAGCTATTTTGGACTTTGGAATTTTTTTGCGCTTGCTGTTAAATTAATTATAGATTTTCATAATTCGCATATTTCCACCCACGGCAATACCACATATGTTCAATTTTATTTTTATTTACGCTATTTTTTTTTTATGGGAAAAGGGGTGTGATTCAAACTTTTATTAGGGAAGGGGTTAAATGATCTTTATAAAAAAAAAATTCAAATTATTTTTTGCAATGTTATAGCTCCCATAGGGGGCTATAACACTGCACACAGTGATCTTTTACATTGATCAATGGTTTCTCATAGGAAACCAGTGATCAATGATTCTGCCGCTTGACTGCTCATGCCTGGATCTCAGGCACTGAGCAGTCATTCGGCGATCGGACACCAGGAGGCAGGTAAGGGGACCCTCCTCGTGTCCTATAGTTGACCAGGATGGCACAATTTCACCGCTGTGATCCTGAACAGCCCCCTGAGCTAACCAGCATTAGTTTAGTTTCACTTCAGACCCGGCGATCAACTTTGAACTCCATGTCTAAAGGGTTAATAGCGTGCGGCACCGCCATCAGTGCCGCGCACTTTTAGCCACAGGTCCCAGACGTTGCTAGGTGCCGACTAAAAACGTGTATGGTACCCATGTTTTCTCAGATTACTCTTTGTATAAAAGCACCATCATGCATTTTGTACATATTTTAGGGGACATTTACACAGATTTGATTTGTGTTCAGTCATTTAGTTCCAATTATATCTGCAGCATAACAACTGCAGCAGATCCTTTACATGTGATTGAGGCCTTAAGGATATTTAGGGACATCAGGGTGATTGACCGAGGAATATTGTTACGCCGAGCGCTCCGGGTTCCCGCTCCTCCCCGGAGCGCTCGCTTCACCTCCTCCGCTGCAGCGCCCCGGTCACGTCCTCTGACCCGGGGCGCTGCGATCCTGCTGCTAGCCGGGATGCGATTCGCGATGCGGGTAGCGCCCGCTCGCGATGCGCACCCCGGCTCTCCTACCTGACTCGCTCCCCGTCTGTTCTGTCCCGGCGCGCGCGGCCCCGCTCCCTAGGGCGCGCGCGCGCCGGGTCTCTGCGATTTAAAGGGCCACTGCGCCGCTGATTGGCGCAGTGGTTCCAATTAGAGTTATCACCTGTGCACTCCCTATATTACCTCACTTCCCTTGCACTCCCTTGCCGGATCTTGTTGCCTTAGTGCCAGTGAAAGCGTTCCTTGTGTGTCCCTTGCCAGTGTTTCCAGACCTTCTGCCGTTGCCCCTGACTACGATCCTTGCTGCCTGCCCCGACCTCCTGCTACGTCCGACCTTGCTTCTGCCTACTCCCTTGTACCGCGCCTATCTTCAGCAGCCAGAGAGGTGAGCCGTTGCTAGTGGATACGACCTGGTCACTACCGCCGCAGCAAGACCATCCCGCTTTGCGGCGGGCTCTGGTGAAAACCAGTAGTGGCTTAGAACCGGTCCACTAGCACGGTCCACGCCAATCCCTCTCTGGCACAGAGGGTCCACTACCTGCCAGCCGGCATCGTGACAGTAGATCCGGCCATGGATCCCGCTGAAGTTCCTCTGCCAGTTGTCGCTGACCTCACCACGGTGGTCGCCCAGCAGTCACAACAGATTGCGCAACAAGGCCAACAGCTGTCTCAACTGACCGTTATGCTACAACAGTTGCTACCACAGCTTCAGCAGTCATCTCCTCCGCCAGCTCCTGCACCTCCTCCGCAGCGAGTGGCCGCTCCTGGGATACGCTTATCCTTGCCGGATAAGTTTGATGGGGACTCTAAGTTTTGCCGTGGCTTCCTTTCCCAATGTTCCCTGCATCTGGAGATGATGTCGGACCTGTTTCCCACTGAAAGGTCTAAGGTGGCTTTCGTAGTCAGTCTTCTGTCCGGAAAAGCCCTGTCATGGGCCACACCGCTCTGGGACCGCAATGACCCCGTCACTGCCTCAGTACACTCCTTCTTCTCGGAAATCCGAAGTGTCTTTGAGGAACCTGCCCGAGCCTCTTCTGCTGAGACTGCCCTGTTGAACCTGGTCCAGGGTAATTCTTCCGTTGGCGAGTATGCCGTACAATTCCGTACACTTGCTTCAGAATTGTCCTGGAATAATGAGGCCCTCTGCGCGACCTTCAAAAAAGGCCTATCCAGCAACATTAAAGATGTTCTGGCCGCACGAGAAATTCCTGCTAATCTACATGAACTTATTCACCTAGCCACTCGCATTGACATGCGTTTTTCTGAAAGGCGTCAGGAACTCCGCCAAGATATGGACTCTGTTCGCACGAGGCGTTTCGTCTCCTCGGCTCCTCTCTCCTCTGGTCCCCTGCAATCTGTTCCTGTGCCTCCCGCCGTGGAGGCTATGCAGGTCGACCGGTCTCGCCTGACACCTCAAGAGAGGACACGACGCCGTATGGAGAACCTCTGCCTGTACTGTGCTAGTACCGAACACTTCCTGAGGGATTGTCCTATCCGTCCTCCCCGCCTGGAAAGACGTACGCTGACTCCGCACAAAGGTGAGACAGTCCTTGATGTCTACTCTGCTTCTCCACGTCTTACTGTGCCTGTGCGGATGTCTGCTTCTGCCTTCTCCTTCTCTACAGTGGCCTTCTTGGACTCTGGTTCTGCAGGAAATTTTATTTTGGCCTCTCTCGTCAACAGGTTCAACATCCCAGTGACCAGTCTCGCCAGACCCCTCTACATCAATTGTGTAAATAATGAAAGATTGGACTGTACCATACGTTTCCGCACGGAGCCCCTTCTTATGAGCATCGGATCTCATCATGAGAGGATTGAACTTTTGGTCCTCCCCAATTGCACCTCGGAGATTCTCCTTGGACTTCCCTGGCTTCAACTTCATTCCCCAACCCTGGATTGGTCCACTGGGGAGATCAAGAGTTGGGGGTCCTCTTGTTCTAAGAACTGTCTAAAACCGGTTCCCAGTAACCCTTGCCGTAACTCTGTGGTTCCTCCAGTAACCGGTCTCCCCAAGGCCTATATGGACTTCGCGGATGTGTTCTGCAAAAAACAAGCTGAGACTCTACCTCCTCACAGGCCTTATGATTGCCCTATCGACCTCCTCCCGGGTACTACTCCACCCCGGGGCAGAATTTATCCTCTCTCTGCCCCAGAGACTCTTGCCATGTCCGAATACGTCCAGGAGAATCTAAAAAGGGGCTTTATCCGTAAATCCTCCTCTCCTGCCGGAGCCGGATTTTTCTTTGTCTCCAAAAAAGATGGCTCCCTACGTCCTTGCATTGACTACCGCGGTCTTAATAAAATCACGGTTAAGAACCGCTACCCCTTACCCCTCATCTCTGAACTCTTTGATCGCCTCCAAGGTGCCCACATCTTCACTAAATTGGACTTAAGAGGCGCCTATAACCTCATCCGCATCAGAGAGGGGGACGAGTGGAAAACGGCATTTAACACCAGAGATGGACACTTTGAGTATCTGGTCATGCCCTTTGGACTGTGCAATGCCCCTGCCGTCTTCCAAGACTTTGTCAATGAAATTTTTCGTGATCTATTATACTCCTGTGTTGTGGTATATCTGGACGATATCCTAATTTTTTCTGCCAATCTAGAGGAACACCGCCGGCATGTCCGTATGGTTCTTCAGAGACTTCGTGACAACCAACTCTATGCCAAAATTGAGAAATGTCTGTTTGAATGCCAATCTCTTCCTTTTCTAGGATATTTGGTCTCTGGCCAGGGACTACAGATGGATCCAGACAAACTCTCTGCCGTCTTAAATTGGCCACGCCCCTCCGGACTCCGTGCTATCCAACGCTTTTTGGGGTTCGCCAATTATTACAGGCAATTTATTCCACATTTTTCTACCATTGTGGCTCCTATCGTGGCTTTAACCAAGAAAAATGCTGATCCCAAGTCCTGGCCTCCTCAAGCAGAAGACTCCTTTAAACAACTCAAGTCTGCCTTTTCTTCGGCTCCCGTGCTCTCCAGACCTGACCCTTCCAAACCCTTCCTATTGGAGGTTGATGCCTCCTCAGTAGGAGCTGGAGCTGTTCTTCTACAAAAAAATCCTTCCGGGCATGCTGTCACTTGTGGTTTTTTCTCTAGGACCTTCTCTCCAGCGGAGAGGAACTACTCCATCGGGGATCGAGAGCTTCTAGCCATTAAATTAGCACTTGAGGAATGGAGGCATCTGCTGGAGGGATCAAGATTTCCTGTTATTATCTACACCGACCACAAGAACCTCTCCTACCTCCAGTCGGCCCAACGGCTGAATCCTCGCCAGGCCCGGTGGTCTCTGTTCTTTGCCCGATTTAATTTTGAGATTCACTTTCGTCCTGCCGATAAGAACATTAGAGCCGATGCTCTCTCTCGTTCCTCGGATGCCTCAGAAGTTGATCTCCCTCCGCAACACATCATTCCACCCGACTGCCTGATCTCCACTTCTCCTGCCTCCATCAGACAGACTCCTCCAGGAAAGACCTTTGTTTCCCCACGCCAACGCCTCGGAATCCTCAAATGGGGTCACTCCTCCCATCTCGCAGGTCATGCGGGCATCAAGAAATCTGTGCAACTCATCTCCCGCTTCTATTGGTGGCCGACTCTGGAGACGGATGTTGGGGACTTTGTGCGAGCCTGCACTATCTGTGCCCGGGATAAGACTCCTCGCCAGAAGCCCGCTGGGTTTCTTCATCCTCTGCCTGTCCCCGAACAGCCTTGGTCTCTGATTGGTATGGATTTTATTACTGATTTACCCCCTTCCCGTGGCAACACCGTTATTTGGGTGGTCGTTGATCGATTCTCCAAAATGGCACATTTCATTCCTCTTCCTGGTCTTCCTTCTGCGCCTCAGTTGGCTAAACAATTTTTTGTACACATTTTTCGTCTTCACGGGTTGCCTACGCAGATTGTCTCGGATAGAGGGGTCCAATTCGTGTCTAAATTCTGGAGAGCTCTCTGTAAACAACTCAAGATTAAATTAAATTTTTCCTCTGCATATCATCCCCAGTCCAATGGACAAGTAGAAAGAATTAACCAGATCCTGGGTGATTATTTGCGACATTTTGTTTCCTCCCGCCAGGATGACTGGGCAGATCTCCTTCCATGGGCCGAATTCTCGTATAACTTCAGGGTCTCTGAATCTTCCTCCAAATCCCCATTTTTCGTGGTGTACGGCCGTCACCCTCTTCCCCCCCTCCCTACCCCCTTGCCCTCTGGTCTGCCCGCTGTGGATGAAATTTCTCGTGACCTTTCCATTATATGGAGAGAGACCCAAAATTCTCTCTTACAGGCTTCTTCACGCATGAAGAGGTTCGCGGATAAGAAAAGAAGAGCTCCCCCCGTTTTTTCCCCTGGAGACAAGGTATGGCTCTCCGCTAAATATGTCCGCTTCCGTGTCCCTAGCTACAAGTTGGGACCACGCTATCTTGGTCCTTTCAAAATTCTGTGTCAAATTAATCCTGTCTCTTATAAACTTCTTCTTCCTCCTTCTCTTCGTATCCCTAATGCCTTTCACGTCTCTCTTCTCAAACCACTCATCCTCAACCGTTTTTCTCCCAAATCTGTTCCTCCCACTCCTGTTTCCGGCTCCTCGGACGTCTTCTCGGTCAAGGAGATTTTGGCTGCCAAAAAGGTCAGAGGAAAAAATTTTTTTTTAGTAGACTGGGAGGGTTGTGGTCCTGAAGAGAGATCCTGGGAACCTGAGGACAACATCCTTGACAAAAGTCTGCTCCTCAGGTTCTCAGGCTCCAAGAAGAGGGGGAGACCCAAGGGGGGGGGTACTGTTACGCCGAGCGCTCCGGGTTCCCGCTCCTCCCCGGAGCGCTCGCTTCACCTCCTCCGCTGCAGCGCCCCGGTCACGTCCTCTGACCCGGGGCGCTGCGATCCTGCTGCTAGCCGGGATGCGATTCGCGATGCGGGTAGCGCCCGCTCGCGATGCGCACCCCGGCTCTCCTACCTGACTCGCTCCCCGTCTGTTCTGTCCCGGCGCGCGCGGCCCCGCTCCCTAGGGCGCGCGCGCGCCGGGTCTCTGCGATTTAAAGGGCCACTGCGCCGCTGATTGGCGCAGTGGTTCCAATTAGAGTTATCACCTGTGCACTCCCTATATTACCTCACTTCCCTTGCACTCCCTTGCCGGATCTTGTTGCCTTAGTGCCAGTGAAAGCGTTCCTTGTGTGTCCCTTGCCAGTGTTTCCAGACCTTCTGCCGTTGCCCCTGACTACGATCCTTGCTGCCTGCCCCGACCTCCTGCTACGTCCGACCTTGCTTCTGCCTACTCCCTTGTACCGCGCCTATCTTCAGCAGCCAGAGAGGTGAGCCGTTGCTAGTGGATACGACCTGGTCACTACCGCCGCAGCAAGACCATCCCGCTTTGCGGCGGGCTCTGGTGAAAACCAGTAGTGGCTTAGAACCGGTCCACTAGCACGGTCCACGCCAATCCCTCTCTGGCACAGAGGGTCCACTACCTGCCAGCCGGCATCGTGACAAATATTTGCCCTTGTATGACAGTAACAGTGTATTATGTTCTGTTTCAACATTAAATCATTACACAGGTCACACTTCATTCAGACAGTCTTTACATTTTTTTTTCTCTAAATTCATTAAGCAACATAAAAAAAAAGTCCTTAGTAGAGTCCAGATACTTTATAAGGCATCTTCTGACATCAATGTTATGGAACTTGACTTCACCTTCATGTCTCAGCTCATCGCAAAAAGAGGGAAGAATAATCTCAAGAGATTTATGAAACTCTGAAACCACTTTCTGCAGAAAAGATGGTAAAGTTCTCATTACTACTCTGTCACCTAATATCTTGGTATAAGGAGGAAAGACAGAGAGTGCTTGCAATTCTCCTACCCCCCTAGCCATTGTTATTACGAGGAGGAAGCACATCTTGAGGGTGAGCAACTTGATGGAAATAGAATCCAGAGGTTCAAATGGTGGTCCTGATGAGGCATCTAACACCAGAATCAAGTCCCAAGCGGGAACGGTAGGTCTTGAGAGAGGATTTAATCTTGTAGCCCAAGAAATAAAATGTTTAACTAAGATATTATCTGCAAACTTCCAGTTAAAAAAGGAACTAAGTGCTGAAATTTGTGCTTTAAGGATACTAGGACTTAGCTTCTTATCCAGGCCTAACTGGAGGAAATGCCGGATTTGAGGGATATAAGAATCAATTACATGTCCCACTACTCTTAAGAAGGCTCTCCATGTTCTTAGGTATATGGCGGATGTTACGTCTTTCCTACTAAGGTGTTTATTACTTCAGATAGTCAGATAGGCCTCTTGCTTTTTTTTTTTTTCTCAAAGCTTTATTCTTATTACATGATTTTTACAGAATATTAAGCAAGACACAAAAAACCATAACATCCAGTAATTTCATAATGCACAGTATAGCCTCTTGCTTTTAAAATTGACCTCTCAGCATTCAAGCTGTTAGATGAAGAGGAAACCTCTACCTTTACAAGGAATTTAAATTCCCTATTGTCCTGAAACTTCTGATTAGGCTTTCCGGATAGTTTTTTTTTACTATGAAAGGAATCAGGGGCACAACCCTGAGGAAGGCTTCTTCCCATCAGAAGCCTTCTCAAGTACTTTGTCTAAGACGGGACCAAAAAGGCAATCTCCAATGCAAGGGATGGAACATAGTTTGCCTTTTTAGCCCACATCACCCTTCCACTGCCTAAGCCATGTGGCTCTCCTAGAAGAATTAGATAAAGCGGCTGCTCTGGCACCCAATCCTACAGAATCTACTGAGGAGTCTGCCAAAAAATCTACCACCTTGGAAATTACGGGTAAGGATTCTAAGATCTCTTCTCTAGGGGTCTGGTTAACAAGATGAGATTGTAATTGTGGAACCCAGACTGTTAAGGAATGAGCCACACATGTAGCAGCTACATTGGTTCTGATAGAAGCTGTGGCCGCCTCCCAGGTTTTTTTGTTAAAGGGGAAAACTTTTTTTTTTAAATCAACTGGTGCCAGAAAGTTAAACAGATTTGTATATTACTTCTATTAAAAAATCTTAATCTTTCCAGTATTTATTAGCTGCTGAATACTACAGAGGAAATTCTTTTCTTTTTGGAACACAGTGCTCTCTGCTGACATTATGACAACAGTGCTCTCTGCTGGCAGCTTTGTCCATTTTAGGAACTGTCCAGAGCAGCATATGTTTTCTATGGGGATTTTCTCCTACTCTAGACAGTTAAAAAAATGGACAGAGGTGTCAGCAGAGAGCACTGTGCTCATGATGTCAGCAGAGAGCTCTGTGTTCCAAAATGAAAAGAATGTCCTCTGTAGTATTCAGCAACTAATAAGTACTGGAAGGATTAAGATTTTTAATAGAAGTCATTTACAAAACTGTTTAACTTTCTGGCACCAGTTGATTTAAAAAAAAAAAAAAAAAAAAAAAAAGGTTTCCACCGGAGTATCCCTTTAACGACAATGGACGTAAATATTCGTCATGGTGACGCGGTACTTAACGCACCATGACATACATTTACGCGCCGACATGATCGCGAGCACCGGAGCGGTGCTCGCGTCATGCCTGGCAGGTCCCGGTTGCTATCAGCAGCCAGGGACCCACCGGTAATGGCGGACATCCGCGATTGCATGGATGTCCGCCATTAACCCCTCCGATGCCGTCATCAATACAGATCACGGCATCTGCGGCATTGCGGTGCTTTGAACGGATGATCGGATCGCCCATGGCGCTGCCGCGGGGATCCGATCATCCAGCATGGCGGGCGGAGGTCCCCTCACCTGGCTCTAGCCGTCTCCCGGGGTCTTCTGCTCTGGTCTGGGATCGAGCAGACCAGAGCAGAAGATCACCGATAATACTGAGCAGTGCTGTGTCCTATACATAGCACTGCAAAGTATTAGCAATCAACTGATTGCAATGAATAGTCCCCTATGGGGACATAAAAAGTGTAAAAAAAAAAAAAAAAGTTAAAAAATTTAAAATAAAAAAGTTAAAAAATTTGAAAAATCCCCTCCCCCAATAAAAATGTAAAACGTCCGTTTTTCATTTTACCCCGAAAAAAGCGTTAAAAATTATAATACACATATTTGGTATTGCCGCATGCTTAAAAGCCTGAACTATTAAGATATATTGCTAATCATCACATACGGTGAATGGCGTAAAAGTAAAAAAAAATTTTAAAAAGTCCAAAATTGCTGCTTTTTTGTCACATTTTATTCCAAAAAAATTTTATAAAAAATTTATAAAAAGTAAAACCTAAGCAAAAGTCATACTCATAAAAACTACAGATCATGACGCAAAAAATGAGCCCTCATATCGCCCCATATACAGAAAAATTTGAAGGTTATAGTCAAAATAGGGCAATTTCAAACATACTAATTTTGTTAAAATGGTTTGAGATTTTTTTTAAGCGGTACAATTATAGAAAAGAATATAATCATGGGTATCATTTTAATCGTATTGACCCACAAAATAAAGAAAACATGTCATTTTTGCCGGAAAGTGTACAGCGTGAAAACAAAACCTTCAAAAATTTGCTAAATTGCGGTTTTCTTTTCAATTTTCCCACATAAATAATATTTGTTTGGTTGCGCTGTACATTTTATGGTAAAATAAGTGATGTAATTACAAAGTACAATTGGTGATGCAAAAAACAAGCCCTCATATGGGTCTGTGGATGGAAATATGAGAGAGTTATGATTTTTAGAAGGCGAGGAGGAAAAAACGAAATTGCAAAAATGCAAAAATAAAATTGGTCTGGTCCTTAAGGCAAAAATGGGCCTGGTCCTTAAGGGGTTAAAGAACTCGGCTTTTTTTGTAGTTTGGATCAGACAGAGTTCCTGGATCCTCAAAAGACAAGATGGATTTCTTAGTCATATTAGCCACTTGGGCATCAGTTAACGGGGCTCTATCCCATGACTTAGCGACTGACTCCTCAAAGGGGTACTTCCTTTTAAGGAGTTTAGGGGAAAAAAAAATTTCTCAGGATTTTCCCATTCCTTCTCAATTGCTAGATACTTTTATGCAAATTAAATGTACAGGATTTCTTGGGGGCTAAGCCTCATATAGGGCGTCTTTCACCATGACTGTCTCTCTGCTCTCCTCAAGATTAGCCGATAGGCAGATTGCTTTAAGGAGCTGATCAGTATCATCTGGAGAAAAGAGCAATTTGGATGTAAACTCTTCTTGCTCATTATCAGAGGAGGAATATAGAGTAAGATTTTCCTCTTGAACACTACTGGGACTGGAAATAGCAGGGGTGACCACAGAGGAGGCTGAAGCACCCACATTCCCAACAATTCCTAGTCTTTTAAAGGATGAATCTATCTCCTCCCGGATCGAAACTCTTAGGTTGCTAGCAATTGCAGAGGACTCCTGGGCCACGATAACTTTAATACAGGCTGCACCTATAGACTTTTTATAGGCAGGATCCAATGGCGTCCTTCATTCTGCACATTCCTTATTACAGGATTTAGAAGATGACTTCTTGCTACCCTACAAAACAAAACAATAGTCTGAGTTAGCTAGCAGAATATGGAATGAAATTGAAATTATCTCACCCAGAAGTAGATCCAGACTTCCGTAGCCAGGCTGGAACTACTCTCCTTGGAGCGTTCACCTCCCTTTATTGAACGCTTCGACATGCTGGAGGAAGTTTTTCAGCAAAAACACTGCAGGGCAACCAGGAATGGTCTGCTCAGCTGCTGCGGGCTGGTATTACTGCAGGCTGTTGGTACTGCTGTTGGCTTGCTGCTGGATAACCAATGCGGGCTGTGGGTATTGCTGCGGGCTAGCTGCCTGCTGTCCACAGGTTCGGGACACTGTAAGACGCAGACAGGGGATCCAAAATGGAGAATTCCTGCGCCCTTTTTGAATGGAACTGGAAGTGACCCTAAGCTGCCGGTCTGACGTCACATCCGCCAACGTACTGTGCGACACCCCGGCTCCAGAAATGGGAGAGCTGACAGAAACCACACTACTCCACAGCCCCCACCTCTTTAGCGCCACTGACAGAGATGCGAAACAGACAGAGATGCAGGGCTATCAGGACCCCACCGGATCCTCCGCAGAACCCACAGGCAGACTCACGGCTGCTCCCCAGAGGAGACTTCTGCCGAACAGGGAGCCCCACTACCGGAGGACCTGCAGCCCCCTTGGAGAGGTGTGGAGATAGCTCCCAGGCCTCCTACCGAAGGACAGGAAACCTGAACTGAGGTGTGTAGAGGCATGTCCCTTTTTATGTTCCTAGGTTTTCTGTCCTGCAGTGGGAGGTCCTCTCCAGGGGTGCTGTCATGAGCGATCAGGTAAACTAACATTTCTTATAGCCGTAGGTTTTCTGGAAATGTCTGTTTGGATCCTTTTTTCTATGTATTTCCTCCGAAATAAAATTTTGTTATTGTACAAAAGAAAATCATCCCAAAAAACAAGTAGAAGCCTCACATGCTTTCTCTATAGTTAACCTTCCCCTAACTCAGGTAAATATCCAACAAGCATTTTACACCCTAAATAAGACCTATAAGCAGTATGTATGGTCATGGTGGGAGGAATTCAGTTTGGAGACATACTCACAACAAAAGTTGGTTTATAGGGGTTTAAGAACCCTCCTTACTCCAAACTAACACAAAGAGGACGAGAAATTTGTCCATAGATGGAAAACCGTACAAACTGAAAATTCTCTCAAACTTATTATTTATTGGAATAGAGATCTCAACTGGAGACCGATATAAAACAGATTGAGGATTTTGCAGCCAATCCTAAATACCCAGCCTTGAAGTCTACAAAAGTGATCTGAAGGAGAGAAAGCACAACAAATAAATTAGAGATTACACCAGCTTTGTGATGGGTAGAGTCTATATATACAAGGACAGATATCCTAGATTGGGAGGCAATATAGGAAGATCTCAAAAAACCTTGTAGTCTGAAAACTCTGGTGTAAAAGATTTGCTTTTGGACCAGTAATAGCTCGAGTTCCAGCTTAAAGCACAACTGTCATGAAATCTGGGTGCAATAACCTGCCCACAGCCTTTGTACTGTGTGCAGGTGGTGGGTATAGCAATATTTTTACCTAATATTTTCAGGCTTTCATGACCCACAAAGCCACTGGTCGGATAGGCGTGGCGCGAGGTACAAGATGCCCCGCCACCGCCACGCCCACCCCCTGTATGTCAGCGCTGGGACCGCTATGTAATTGACACACAGGTCCCAGCGCATGCGCTCTTCAGCTAATCTAACGTGCGTGCCGCTGCATGTCATCCAGCAAGCACTCACTCCCCCAGCGAGCGCTCGCTCCCGCCGCCGTCTTTCTCCACAGTGCTAGCTGAATGACACGCAGTGGCGCACATGTTAGATTAGCTGAAGGGTGCATGACATACAGGGGGTGGGTGTGGCGGTGACGGGGCATCGCGTACCTCATGCCACGCCTATCTGACCATCAGTGGCTTTGATCAAAAGCATTTTTTGGGGTCATGAAAGCCTGCAAATATTAGGTAAAAACATTGCTATACCCACCACCTGCACACAGTACAAAGGCTGTGTGCAGGTTATTGCACCCGGATTTCATGACAGTTGCGCTTTAAGGAGAAAGTTAAAGGGAAGTAAATCTAAAACTAATTCCAAATATAAAATCAACCATATTCTAACCCAAACAAAATAAATGTAAACAACCCACATGGACTGGCTCAAATTTAGCCTCTGGTGGTACTTGTGCATCAGCATCATCACATATGGGCCAAAATATGCCTTTCTCTTCATATTTAGTTTGTCAACTATTCAAAATACCCATAAAAGGCCATGATGTAGGACATGAAAGTACGAAATAAAAAAAAGAGGAATAGGGTAGCGCTTCAATCCAACACCAGTCACCTTAAAATAATGAAAAGGACAGTAACTCACCTGGTGCAAGTGGAAAACTACACCCAAAGAGGATGAGTTCCCACAGAGCACCACAAGCCAGGTAGACCTTCTATACTGTAGATGGACTTCTTTGGTTTTTCAATAATCCTATTGATGGGGGTCCGTATATACAATGGATAAAAGACAGGAAAACAGAAAAAAGCCAGAGCTCAGAGAAAACCAGTGGATATCACAAGAAAAAAAACTTTTTTTTTTTTTTAAAACATTCAATGTAAACAATGCACTCACTTCACATGGGGGGAAAAACTGGAAAGTGGCAATGAATGCCTCAGACCAGACCCCCCTCCAGGACAGCTTTAGATAGATGCTCCTTGGTTTCATAAACCCCAGGATCCAACTGGTATGCTCATAGTTCTTTAATTCGCGACGCGTTTCAAAGGTTAACAGCAATCACCTTCTTCATCAGGCTTATATTCATATTAAAAGACAACTCATTTATACTTACAATTGTTACACTGAGGCTCACATTCTCCAATCCTGGTGCTCTGTATGCGCGCGTTACATAGTTACATAGTTACATAGTTAGTATGGTTGAAAAAAGACATACGTCCATCAAGTCCAACCAGGAAAGTTACTAGCGTACACTTCCGGTCGCGTAATCATGTGACTCGGAGCGACTCACTTCCGGAGTCTCCTGATCACATGACCGGGCCAAAACATGGCTCTCTCTGTCTTGTATCATCTGTGCCAGTTTCACGCAGTAACGCCTACCGGAAGTTTGGGGAGAAGTCAGAGCGTGCGTCCCAACTTGGAACGCACACGTGACAACAACCCAGCACCTCCGGATATAACCCAGAGAAGAGAAGTCTATTGTTTTATTATGCATTCCAAGGTGAAGCGCACAGGTTGGAAAGGAAGAGGGGGAAAGGGCATGTGTATTCAAGGGATTATAAAGTATTAATACAGAGAAATGGGAATATTACATTTCTCTGATGGGAAAAAAACACACAGTATTTGTAGGATGTGGGCCTCTCACATATTAAAACACATTAATATAATAAATACATTAAATGCATATTACATATATATACTACATGTACATACAACATATAGTTGCATATAGTTAATAAAAATAAAAGACTAAAAATACTACTACTAAAAATACTGAATTTAATATATAATTAAAATATGAATAATAAATAATAAATTTCAGTAGACCTGTTCTAAGGTCTCATTTAAGCCTTTGGGTTGTAGCGTATTCAATCTAAAAATCCAGTACATTTCTTTGTTGCACAATAATTTATAGTTATATCCATAGACTTTTTCAAGAGGAGTCACCCTCAACAAACTGTAATCTTTATTGTGCATATCACTGAAATGTCTGGATACACTTTGATATATATACCCATTTTTAATATTAGACCTGTGTTTGTTGATCCTCTGTCTAAAGGTGTTGATGGTCCTACCTATATATCTTAGATTACATGGGCACTCCAACATATATATATATATATATATATATATATATATATATATATATATAATATAGTTGCTGCCACAATTAAAGTAGCTTTTTAAAAATATGGTTTTTCAGATTCAACAATATCTACTTGTATTCTCTTGTGACATATGTTTGGGCAACATTTACACCTACTATTGCCACATTTATATGCCCCCTTTAATTCTTCTCCTCCAAAAAAGGTTCCTATTTTCTTAACATGTTTTTTTAGGGTTTTCGCTCTCCTAAAAACACAATTAGGTCTTTTCGGGGCAATAGGGCCCAATAATGGGTCACTTGTAACAAGATTCCAGTTGTCTTTTAGAATGTTTTTAATCCTAGAGTGGGATGTGCTGTATTTGGATAAAAATGCTAGGTCAAAGGTTCCTCCTTCTCCCATATTGGTATTGATTTTGCCAATATCATTTCTATTTCGTTCAAGACTTGTATCTTGAATCTTGTTTTAAATGCTTTAATTTTTCCTGTGCATTTTTCATGAGAGGTTTCGGATAACCTTTATCCATGAAGCATTTTTGTAAAATCCCAAGTTGTTTTTGACATTCTTCATCTTTATTGCAATTTCTCCTAATGCACTTCATCTGCCCATATGGAATATTAGTTTTCCATGTTTTATTGTGGCAGCTCGAGAAGTCTAGGTAGCTGTTTGCATCCACCTCCTTAACCCCTTAAGGACACATGACATACTGGAAAGTCATGTGTCCGCTCCCAATCTATAACGCGGGGCCGGGCCCGGCCTCTAACAACGGCCGGGACCCGTGGCTAATAGCGCGCGGCATTGATCGCAGTGCCGCGTGCTATTAACCCTTTAGACGCGACGTTCAAAGTTGAACGCCGCGTCGAAAGTGAAAGTGTGCCGGTAAGCTCAGTGGGCTGTTCGGGATAGCCGCGGTGAAATCACGGCATTCCGAACAGCTTACAGGACAGCAGGAGGGTCCCTACCTGCCTCCTCGCTGTCCGATCGTCGAATGACTGCTCAGTGCCTGAGATCCAGGCATGAGCAGTCAAGCAGCAGAATCATCGATCACTGGTTTCTTATGAGAAACCGGTGATCAATGTGAAAGATCAGTGTGTGCAGTGTTATAGGTTATAATACCATTATATGTATATTTGTTATGTACATTGGTTTAAAATTTTTTTTATATTTTTGGTTGAAAAAATGCTGTCCCTGCAGTTATTGCCTGTGTTTCTCTGTGAAGAGCCCTGCTTGTCCTCACTGTACAGAGCCCTGCTTGTCCTCAGTGTACAGAGCCCTGCTTGTCCTCAGTGTACATAGCCCTGCTTGTCCTCAGTGTACAGAGCCATGCTTGTCCTCAGAATACAGAGCCCTGCTTGTCCTCGGTGCATAGAGCCCTGCTTGTCCTTGGTGTATTTTCACTGTGGGCCCTTTTGTGTGGGCCCTTGTCCATGCGGATGCAATTAATGCAGTTCCAATATGGATAGCTGCTGTTACGCCTAGCGCTCCGGGTCCCCGCTCCTCCCCGGAGCGCGTACGGCGTCTCTCTCTCCGCAGCGCCCCGGTCGGTCCCGCTGACCGGGAGCGCTGCACTGTCATGGCCGTCGGGGATGCGATTCGCACAGCGGGACGCGCCCGCTCGTGAATCGCATCCCAGGTCACTTACCCGTTCCCGTCCCCTGCTGTCATGTGCTGGCGCGCGCGGCTCCGCTCTCTAGGGCGCGCGCGCGCCAGCTCCCTGAGACTTAAAGGGCCAGTGCACCAATGATTGGTGCCTGGCCCAATTAGCTTAATTGGCTTCCACCTGCTCCCTGGCTATATCTGATCTCCTCCCTTGCACTCCCTTGCCGGATCTTGTTGCCCTTGTGCCTAGTGAAAGCGTTTTGTGTGTCCAAAGCCTGTGAACCAGAACTTCTGCTATCCACCCTGACTACGAACCTTGCCGCCTGCCCCCGACCTTCTGCTACGTCCGACCTTGCTTCTGTCTACTCCCTTGTACCGCGCCTATCTTCAGCAGTCAGAGAGGTTGAGCCGTTGCTAGTGGATACGACCTGGTCACTACCGCCGCAGCAAGACCATCCCGCTTTGCGGCGGGCTCTGGTGAAAACCAGTAGTGACTTAGAACCGGTCCACTAGCACGGTCCACGCCAATCCCTCTCTGGCACAGAGGATCCACCTCCTGCCAGCCGGCATCGTGACAGCTGCCTTTGTTTTGTACGGTGAGATATCTTTGTTGGGCCCCTAAATTTGTAGACAGAAATTGCTTTCACCTACGTTTATTTTGCTCTTCTTTATACATCTCTATGTGAGTCAGATTAACTGACAAGCCTACAATGACATAGTCATACACATAGATGCACGTGTATACATATGTGCATGTACACATGCATGTGCTTATGTATATACTGTGCAGGCGCCTCACATTGCTTACCCTTCACAGTCACACCTTGCCACCACCCTCACACTTGTATCCGTATACCCGTAGTCCCCCTTGTCACACTCCTTATATATATTTTTTTATTTCCCCTCAACACATATTTTTGCTCCATCCCTAGTATCCTTATACACTAAGGACTCATCCACTCATGCACATCCATTCCCCGCTATTCACTCACACAATACATCCCCGTCATTTTCTTCAACACACACCCCTGTTTCTACCACACTAATACACATCTCTCATCTTCCACAGTCACTTGTATACATCCATCCACACTGTAATGCTACGCTATATTCTATTCAACATACTGAGTATGGGAGCTTTGCCTGCACTATACATAGCCTCAATGATAACATAACATCTGTACGCATGCGCCAAACAGGACACTACTTTCCTTGAAGTGTCATGGCGCTCGCGGCATCCGGAAGCACAGAGAGTGTGCGCGGACCGCGAGTCACAGTGTCGTTGCCTAGAAACGCGCAACGCCACCTTGTGATTGGCTGCACTCCAGCTGGCCTGCGGAATTCCCTAGAGCCGTGTGCACACACGGCGTCAGGGAATGGCCGCCATTACAACAGATGGGTGAGTGTTTGACCTCGTGGCATGTTCCCTTGATTGCTTTTAATGTTTACACACCTGTACACTAATTGTCACTTACACATGATGCGATATATGTCAGATTGTAAATACTGTACAGCACTGATTGCACTGCTTTGTAAAAAACATGCATTTTCTCTATGTATCATTATGTAAATTTTTCACGCAATTGTCACAGCATCCATTGTATTGCATGTTTTTTCTTTATTGAGCACAATCAATTTTTGATATTGTACCCCATATAAATATGGGAGGAGTGTGTCACTTGCTTATGCTTGAAAAAGACCGTGGCAACGGTCGAAACGTTGTATCTTACCATGAGGAAATAAACCTTATTTTGATCACTATTGGAGTGCTGCGGGACACTATATTCTAGTATACATCACTGCTGCTGCCAGTGACCCGGGCTGCGATTGGGCCCGCTTGCACCCGCTACACCTCTGCATCCCTGATGTGCTGCTCCTCCTTGCTATCTGGACATATATATATATTACCATATCAGGTGTAACAAGTCTTATAGCCCATGTTGAATGTTCTTTTATTTCTTCAAAACATGAAGGTGCTGCGTTACCCCTAAGTTATCATTTTTTGTGGATAAAAAGTAAAATGTGGAGTCATCACAGTGTTTCACCTTGTTAACTGCATGTCCTTTTTCTATGATATTGTTCAACAAACATATATTTAAAAAAATGGTTGTTTTTACAGTATGTTGTAATTGTTTAATATATCGCACAGCAAATGAGTGAACTATGTAGTTAGAGCCCTCTGGTGGAGAAAAAGTAATATACATTTGTGAATGTTTTATGAGATAAATTCATGTAGTGAGGTTGTGAGAATGCCCCCAATATACATATTTTCTCTGTCTCTCTTTTGCTAACATATAATTTATTTTATTAATTTGCATTTTTATTACATATACAGTATCACAGTAAGTTTAACCCACATTTACAGTTTAGACTATGTTCACACAGTGCTAAACGGGTGCTCCGGTGCTCCATCATTCTGAACATTTTGTTCAGAATGCTCAGAGCTGGAGGCCGTGATCGTGACATCACGGCCACTCTCCCTCGTGACATCGCACCACGCCCCCTCCCATAGACTTGAATGGAGGGGGTGTGGTATAGCATCACAAGGGACGTGGCCGTGACATCACAACCACTGGGGGAGGAACCCAGCATTTGTTTAAATGCTGCGAGAGATTGCCAGGGGCCCCAGCAGCGGGACCCCCACGATCAAACATTTTATGCCCTATCCTATGAATAGGGGATAAGATGTCTAGCAGCGGAGTACCCCTTTAAAAGAAGCTCCAAAGGAGCCTGAAAAGAAATGGGGTTTCCATTTGACTTCAATGGAGAATGTTCAGAGACAGAGCTGAAAAGTGCAGCACAAAATCAGCTCTAGCAAAAGCACTGTTTCCTGCACCCTTTACTTTAATGAGAAATTGCTAAATCAGTGCTGAGAAAGGAACACTTAAAGGACAAGTATCATGCTGAAAAACGTATACCCTATACATATGGGGGACACAGAGGGGCCTAATTACTGTAGGGGGGGGGGGCTGGGCAATAAAGATGAGGGCCCAAATTTATCAAACTGTGTGAGAGAAAAAGTGGAGAGATTTTTCCACAACAACCAATCACAGTTCGGCTAATGAGCTGAAGTAAAGTGAAAGCTGAGCTGTGATTGGTTGATGTGGGAAAATCACTCCAGTTTTTCTCTCACACAGTTTGATAAATCTGGGTCTGTGTGTTTAAAGGTGATGAGAGTTATGAAGCAATGAAGCTAAACTTTTTGTACAGAACATAGAAATGTATGTTTCATTCTTGGTTAAAAATAAATGTATATTTGTGATGCCTACGTGAAAGATGGCAGATGTTGTATCGGACCAGCCAGGGGCGGCCTGCCACATCGGGCATTCGGGCAGTGCCCGAGGGCCTGGGTCCATGGGGAGGCCCGCTGCTGCAAGCTTTTTTTATTTTTTATTTATTTATAGGTCATAAACGTATCAAGCACGTATCAGAGCATGATGGGTGTTGCAGTTACTAACTGCAACTCCCAGCATTCTTTGTCAGCCTATGGCTCTGCAGCTTACCCAAAACTACAACTCCCAGTATGTTGCACCATGACCCAAACTGTACTACTATATAGTGCAACATGCTGGGAGTTGTATTTCTGGTTTGGGGCCGCTGCAGAACCATAGACTGTATCAGGAGTTGAGGCAAAGGAAAAATCTTGCGGTGGTGCTGCTTGATCAATACAATTTCACAAGGAGTCCAGATGTAAAAAGTATCAAATGTATTGACACAAATATACCTAGGACAGGTTATGACGGAGTACAAGACGCGTTTCGGGGGCTACCTCTCCCTTTTTCAATTGTGACAAAAGCTGTCTAATGTGATAGTATCAAGTACAGGTTCAAGTTCAGTTGTAATTGGCACCAAGAGGGAGGTCAAAGTTCACATAGGGGGTCATCTGTGTGATCATCACATGGGTAACATGGAGCTTTTAAAGAAAATTCGGTAAAGGTAGCATGTATTGTGACCTGAGATATATAAGGAAACAGACATTTAATAAAGTGATTAAAAATAACATAAAATAGAGTTCTTTTCCGTAATAACTCTGTGGAGTTTTTTTCTCTCGTCGCTAAAACATCAGAGCAAGGCTTGGCTCCGCTAAGGTGAGAGTGAGGCTTGAGTCGTCTGATGTATATGTTTTGAAAATGCCCGCCTATCCATACACAGAAAGAGTGACCAATAGTATTTCGAGCAGGGACTGACGCCAAGCTCTGAAGTGCAGAGGATGTTCTACATATATAAAGCCATGTGGTAGTCGAGAGCGACCAATCAGGTCTGTGGAGTGGACGTATGGCCAATCAGAGGTGTTCTTTATATTATAGGAGAAATTAATCAGGCGGTAAATTCTATTTTTAAGTGATGGAGTCTGGGCCAATTATAGGATTGCATTGTGTCATCCGTGATAGGGTGTGATGCGTTACCCGGTAGCCAATCGGATGTGCGCCTATTCCATAGTGGGGAAAATACAGTGATCCGATTGTCAGGATCGGCAGGCTGGAGGTGGATCCTCTGTGTCAGAGAGGGATTGGCGTGGACCGTGTCGGTGGACCGGTTCTAAGTTGCTACTGGTATTCACCAGAGCCCGCCGCAAAGCGGGATGGTCTTGCAGCGGCAGTAGCAACCAGGTCGTATCCACCGGCAACGGCTCAACCTCTCTGACTGCTGAGATAGGCGCGGTACAAGGGATTAGACAAGAGCAAGGTCGGACGTAGCAGAAGGTCAGGGCAGGCAGCAAGGATCGTAGTCAGGGGCAACGGCAAGAGGTCTGGAACACTGGCTAGGGATACACAAGGAACGCTTTCACTGGCACAATGGCAACAAGATCCGGCAAGGAAGTGCAGGGGAAGTGAGGTAATATAGGGAGCACACAGGTGAACACACTAATTAAAACCCATGCGCCAATGAGTGGCGCACCGGCCCTTTAAATCTAAAAGAACCGGCGCGCGCGCCGGGACAGCACAGATGGGGAGCGAGTCTGGTAAGCGGGTCGGGGTGCGCACCGCAAGCGGGCGCGTCCCGCATCGCGAATCGCATCCCGACTAGGGACATTATCGCAGCGCACCCTGTCAGCGGGTCTGACCGGGGCGCTGCGAACAGGAGAACACTGCGAGTGCTCCGGGGAGGAGCGGGGACCCGGAGCGCTCGGCGTAACAGTACCCCCCCCTTGGGTCTCCCCCTCTTTTTAGAACCCGAAAACCTGTAGATAAGGTCCTTGTCAAGGATGTTATCCTCGGGTTCCCATGATCTCTCCTCCCGGCCGCAATTCTCCCAGTCCACAAGAATTTTTTTTTTACCTCTGACCATCTTGGATGCAAGAATTTCTTTAACTGAGAAGATGTCTGAGGACCCGGAGACAGGAGTAGGAGCAACAACCTTAGGAGACAAGCGGTTAAGGACAAGCGGTTTAAGGAGAGAGACATGAAAAGCATTGGGAATACAGAGAGAAGGAGGAAGAAGGAGTTTGTAGGAGACAGGGTTAATTTGGCATTTGATTTTAAAAGGTCCGAGATAACGTGGTCCCAGTTTATAACTGGGGACACGGAAGCGGATATACTTGGCGGAGAGCCACACTTTGTCTCCAGGAGAAAAGACAGGAGGAGTTCTTTTTTTGTCGGCATGTTTCTTCATCCGGGATGAGGCCTGTAAGAGAGATTTTTGAGTCTCTTTCCAGATGGTGGAGAAGTCCCGAGTCACCTCATCAACAGCGGGCAAACCAGAAGGCGTGGGAGTGGGGAGGGGGGGAAGAGGGTGACGGCCGTACACCACAAAGAATGGGGATTTAGCGGAGGACTCAGAGACTTTGAAATTGTACGAGAATTCAGCCCATGGTAGGAGATCGGCCCAATCATCCTGGCCGGAGGAAACAAGATGTCGCAAATAGTCACCAAGAACCTGATTAACTCTCTCCACTTGCCCATTGGATTGGGGATGATAGGAAGACGAGAAGTTTAATTTGATTTTAAGTTGATTACAGAGGGCTCTCCAGAATTTCGACACAAATTGAACGCCTCTATCTGAGACGATATGCGTAGGAAGCCCGTGAAGGCGAAAAATGTGCACAAAAAATTGTTTCGCCAACTGTGGCGCAGAAGGAAGACCTGGAAGAGGAATAAAATGTGCCATCTTGGAGAAACGATCAACGACCACCCAAATAACTGTGTTGCCATGGGATAAAGGTAAGTCTGTAATAAAGTCCATAGCAATCTGAGACCATGGTAGCTCAGGAACAGGCAGAGGATGAAGGAGACCGGCAGGCTTCTGGCGAGGAGTCTTGTCCCGGGCACAGACTGTACAAGCCTGAACAAAATCAGCAACATCTGCTTCCAGGGTAGGCCACCAATAAAAATGAGAGAGGAGCTGGACGGATTTTTTGACGCCAGCATGGGCGGTGAGGTGTGAGGAGTGTCCCCACCTGAGAATCCTGAGGCGCTGGCATGGAGGAACGAAGGTCTTTCCAGGAGGAGTTTTTCTGATGGAAGCTGGGGAAGCGGAGATCAGACAGTCCGGGGGAATAATGTGTTGCAGGGAGGCTTCCATTTCAGAGGCATCCGAGGAGCGAGAGAGGGCGTCAGCCCTAATGTTCTTGTCAGCGGGGCAGAAATGAATTTCAAAGTTGAAACGGGCAAAGAACAACGACCACCTAGCCTGGCGAGGGTTCAGCCGTTGGGCAGACTGAAGATAAGAGAGATTCTTGTGATCAGTGTATATAATAACTGGGTATTTGGACCCCTCCAGCAGGTGCCTCCATTCCTCAAGGGCCAGTTTTATGGCCAGTAGTTCTCGATCACCAATGGCGTAGTTTTTCTCCGCCGGAGAGAAGGTCCTAGAAAAGAAACCACAAGTAACACCATGTCCGGAAGAATTTTTCTGTAGGATTACAGCTCCAGCTCCCACCGAGGAGGCGTCTACCTCCAGTGAGAAGGGTTTAGATGGATCAGGTCTGGAGAGTACAGGAGCAGAAGAAAAGGCAGTTTTGAGACGGTTGAACGCCTCTTCCGCTTGAGAAGGCCAGGACTTGGGGTTGGCGTTTTTCTTGGTTAGGGCCACAATTGGGGCCACAATGGTGGAAAATTGTGGAATAAATTGTCTGTAGTAATTGGCAAACCCCAAGAAACGTTGGATAGCTCGGAGTGCGGAGGGGCGTGGCCAATCCAACACGGCTGATAGTTTGTCCGGGTCCATTTGGAGTCCCTGGCCAGAGACTAAATATCCTAGGAAGGGAAGAGATTGGCATTCAAAGAGGCATTTCTCCATCTTGGCATATAACTGATTGTCCCGGAGTCTCTGAAGAACCATGCGGACATGCCGGCAGTGTTCTTCTAGGTTAGAAGAAAAGATCAAAATATCGTCCAGGTAGACCACAACACAGGTATATAATAAATCACGAACAATTTCATTTACAAAGTCCTGGAAGACAGCAGGGGCGTTGAAAAGCCCAAAGGGCATAACCAGATATTCAAAGTGTCCATCTCTGGTGTTAAACGCGGTCTTCCACTCGTCCCCTTCCCTGATGCGGATGAGATTATATGCACCTCTTAAATCCAATTTGGTAAAGATGTTGGCGCCACGTAGGCGGTCAAAGAGTTCCGAGATAAGAGGCAGGGGGTAGCGTTTTTTTATATTGATTTTATTAAGACCGCGGTAATCAATGCATGGTTGTAAGGAACCGTCTTTTTTAGAGACAAAGAAGAGCCCTGCTCCGGCAGGGGAGGAAGACTTGCGGATAAATCCCCTTTTTACATTTTCTTGGATGTACTCCGTCATGGCTTGTGTTTCCGGAGCAGACAGAGGATAGATTCTGCCCCGGGGTGGAGTAGTACCAGGGAGGAGATCAATAGGACAGTCATATGGCCTGTGAGGGGGCAAAGTCTCAGCTTGTTTTTTGCAAAAAACATCAGCATAGTCCAGATAGGCCTTGGGAAGACCTGGTATCGGAGGAGCCACAGGGTTTTGACTGGCAGGACTGGGAGCAGACATAAGGCATTTTGTGTGGCAAGAAGTACCCCAGTTCTTGATCTCCCCGGTGGTCCAGTCAAGGGTAGGGGAATGGCGTTGCAGCCAAGGTAGTCCAAGAAGAATTTCAGAGGTGCAGTTAGAAAGTACCAGAAATTCAATCTTTTCGTGATGGGGTCCAATGCACATTAAGAGGGGTTCTGTGCGGTAACGCACAGTACAGTCCAATCTTTCACCATTAACAGAGGCGATGTAGATGGGTCTGGCGAGACTGGTCACTGGGATGTTGAACCTGTTAACGAAAGAGGCCAAAATAAAATTTCCTGCAGATCCGGAATCCAAGAAGGCCACAGCTGAGAAGGAGAAGTTAGAAGAAGAAATCCGCACAGGCACAGTAAGACGTGGAGAAGCAGAGTTCACACCTAGAGCTGTCTCTCCTTTGTGCGGAGTCGGAGTGCGTCTTTCCTGACGTGGAGGTCGGATAGGACAATCCTTCAAGAAGTGTTCGGTACTGGCACAGTACAGGCATAGGTTCTCATTGCGGCGGCGTGTCCTCTCTTGAGGTGTCAGACGAGACCGGTCTACTTGCATAGCCTCCACGGCGGAAGGCACAGGAACAGATTGCAGCGGACCAGAGAAGAGAGGAGCCGGGGAGAGAAACCGCCTCGTGCGAACAAAGTCCATATCCTGGCGGAGCTCCTGACGTCTTTCGGAAAAACGCATGTCAATGCGGGTGGCCAGATGAATAAGTTCATGCAGGTTAGCAGGGATTTCTCGTGCGGCCAGCACATCTTTGATGTTACTGGATAGGCCTTTTTTGAAGGTCGCGCAGAGGGCCTCGTTATTCCAGGACAATTTGGAGGCGAGAGTACGGAATTGGATGGCGTACTCGCCTACAGAAGAATTACCCTGGACCAGGTTCAGCAGGGCAGTCTCGGCAGAAGAGGCTCGGGATGGTTCCTCGAAGACACTTCGAATCTCCACGAAGAAAGAGTGTACAGAGGCAGTGACAGGATCATTGCGGTCCCAGAGCGGTGTGGCCCATGACAGGGTTTTCCCAGACAGAAGACTGACCACGAAAGCCACCTTTGACCTTTCAGTTGGAAATTGGTCCGACATCATCTCCAAATGCAGGGAACATTGCGAGAGAAAACCACGGCAAAGTTTAGAGTCCCCATCAAACTTGTCCGGCAAAGATAAACGGAGGCTGGATGCGGCCACTCGCTGCGGAGGAGGTGCAGGAGCTGGCGGAGGAGATGGTTGCTGAAGCTGTGGTAGCAGCTGCTGTAGCATCACGGTCAGTTGAGACAGCTGGTGGCCTTGTTGCGCTATCTGTTGCGACTGCTGGGCGACCACCGTGGTAAGGTCAGCAACAACGGGCAGCAGGACCTCAGCGGGATCCATGGCCGGATCTACTGTCAGGATTCGGCAGGCTGGAGGTGGATCCTCTGTGTCAGAGAGGGATTGGCGTGGACCGTGTCGGTGGACCGGTTCTAAGTTGCTACTGGTATTCACCAGAGCCCGCCACAAAGCGGACGTAGCAGAAGAGCAAGGTCAGACGTAACAGAAGGTCAGGGCAGGCAGCAAGGATCGTAGTCAGGGGCAATGGCAAGAGGTCTGGAAAACTGGCTAGGGATACACAAGGAACGCTTTCACTGGCACAATGGCAACAAGATCCGGCAAGGAAGTGCAGGGGAAGTGAGGTAATATAGGGAGCACACAGGTGAACACACTAATTAAAACCCATGCGCCAATCAGTGGCGCACCGGCCCTTTAAATCGCAAAAAAACGGCGTGCGCACCCTAGGGAGTCTGGTAAGCGGGTCGGGGTGCGCACCGCGAGCGGGCCCGTCCCGCATCGCGAATCGCATCCCGACTAGGGACATTATCGCAGCGCACCCGGTCAGCGGGTCTGACCGGGGCGCTGCAAACAGGAGAACGCTGCGAGCGCTCCGGGGAGGAGCGGGGACCCGGAGCGCTCGGCGTAACACCGATGGCATGTAGGCCCGTTCGTGATAGGTGGTTATAAGATGGAAAGTGAGCCAATCAGGATAGTGCCTACTTGAAACTGGGAATTGCCGGCATTTTTGATTTAACAGAGACGATGTATTTGGAGGCTGATGGTGTACAGGCGTATAGTGACCATGATTGTTGGATGTGTGATGAGAGCTGATCTGAGTCTACTTGGAAATTGATGTGTTGAGGATGATTTTAGTCTGTATTTTCAATGCATTCATTTAACCCCTGCGGAACCAGAGTTTTAAGTTTAAAAATCCAGTAGCTTTCTCTCCTACACAACTGTGTGTACCGGCGATGGCAAGCTGACAGGATCTGTTCAATGGGTACCACTGTGAAGTTGGAGAAGTCACAGTTGTGTAGGATGGAGGCGTGTCGCGATACGCTGTGTAGTTGGTACCCGGTCTTAACATTAAACCGGTGTTTGTTGAGTCTTGTTTTTAGTGACTGGGTGGTGTGTCCTAGGTTTATATACAAGATGCACCCATATAGCATAACGAAAGGTGCTCCGGGCGCAATGGTACATATGCTGTACGGGTGTATTGTGTATATAAATCTAGTATATTTAATAGTGGTACTTTTAGTCATTATACTCCCTTATTAAAAAATGTTAGCAAAATAAATCCATCCCGGCAGAACTGTACAACAGCCTGATTCAATCTTTTGCACACGACAGTGTAAACTATTTCTGCAGAACATCGCAGCTAGAAATATTAAATGCTATATATATAAACCACCAGTCTAAGAATATTATTTGTCTATTCTAACCTTTACTTTACTATATTACAGTGTTCATTTTCATAGGCTGCTTTACACGTTAATATTGACTGGCCGGGGCTCTCAGTTCCCTGCACCGCTCACAAAAATTGTTCACTGTTTTTAATTAAAAAAAATGTTGTTTTAAAACATTTAAATGTTGTTGCCTACAAATTAAGGCATGGCCACAGTATCAGTTTTACATCTTTTATTTCTTTATTTTTGTGATACATAAGGAAATTATTGAAATCCACATAGCAGACTTTTTTCCTTTTCAGCGCAGAGCTGAAATAATCATTATCAATAAACAGTAGCTACAAAGGTCACAGGTTAAATATGTGGTAAACCAAAAGAGCACAGTCAATTGACCTACCTATTATGCAAATTAATTGTGGTTAACCACATATTTAACCTGTGACCTTTGCAGCTACTGTGGTCTAGTTCATTATTTTATCTGCTCTGGCAGAATAGAATAAAACAAAGACTCCACTCTTGGGTGTTTAAAAAATTATAAAGCCACCAAGAAAAAAAAAGAAGGAAAATCAAGCATTACAAATAGAAAAATGAAAAAAAATGAATTTCGTTCTAAAACATATAAAATCATTTCCTACAAATTCAGACATCCCTACTGCATCATTCCTGCAATTTTTTTTGTTTTTGTGGTACCCAACAAAAAAAAAACAAAAAAACAAAAAAACGCCTGCAGGGAAACTGCCAAAGGGGTAAAAATGCAATTTCCACACAAAGTTAAAAACGCCCCAAAAAACACCAGAAAAACTGCCAAAATGCAGGAAAAAGCTCTGGCAGTTTTTCTGGCAGATTTTCTGCAGTTTTTGCTGGTGAGAAAAACCTCAGTGGAATCCTAGCCTTATAGTGATGTATTACACGCCTGAGGAAAGCCTATACTGGCCTCTGCACTGGCGGGGGTGAGAGAATTTTTGCTGTTCGTCCCGTTCATTAGTTGTTCTATTCAATGTCAACCTGTGGAAAAGAAACATCCCGCCCCCTCCCATAGACTTGCATTGAGGGGGCAGGGTGGGACGTCACACGGGGTGGGGTCATGACATCACAATACTCCCGCCATGTGGTCGTCGCGCTTCACACTCGGAGCCTGCGGAGAGCTAACAAAGGTGGGTGCGGAATGACAGATTGCGGGGGTCCCCAGCGGTGGTACAAAGGATAGGGGATAAGATGTATTGGGACCAGAGTACCCCTTTAAGCTTGCAATATGCCTGCCACTGCGCATGAACAAAAGCATCCATTTAGCCATCCTTGCCAGCTTTTCTGAGGGCCCAGCTTGTTGCGTCTCCATGCCACACTGCCAAAGTTGGTCATGGTCCTCATCATTATCAGTTTCACCTTGTGAGGGGTCCTCATCCCCTATCCCTTCCACAGAATACATCGTCAAATCCTCCTCCTCCTCAGGTCCCACTTTCTCTTCCTCCTCATCCAAATCCTCCCCCTCGAGGAGAACATGCATACCGCAGCCAGCCAAATGGGAATGCTCCTCCATCCCTCCCCCTTTACTCTAAAAGGATTATCAGTTGCATTACATTACTAATCCTTCTGTTCTCCTTGCTGACAAACCTGTTAGCCTCCTTGAAAGGCCACACCATACGACAAGTGTCCCTGATTAGCTGCCAATCCCTCAGTTGAAAGTCACACTGGCTGAAAAATTGTCAGTCTGCTACATTAGGAAGTCTGTCACCCCTTGGCACTGCTAGTACAAGCAGTCAAACATGCGTAATGTTGAGTTCCACCATGTTGGAATGTTGCAAATGAGTCAGGGTTGAGGTAGACTGTTTTGGCGCTGTAGGTGAAGGAAGGCAAGTTTAAAAGCAAAGAAGATGGCATGCATTTTGTCAAGGGTCCCAAAAATGTTCTATTTTTGGGAGTAGCAACAGCTTTGGTGTCCTAAAATAGTCAAGATATATTAATTTTGTATTAAAAGATGAAAAAAATCATCCCTTTTTTGGGGATCATGAGTTCTGCATCTGTAGGCCTGCTAGAAACTACCAGCAGCCAGGGTGATGGCAGACTACAGGGTCTAGTAGTAGCCAGAGTACAGCAGTAGCAGGCGGACTGGTAAGAGTTGCTCAGACCAACAGGCCTGCTGACATCCTGATCTTTCAACTTCTCTTCATTTTCCAAACCACTTATCTAAGAACTTCTGATGTGTGATCGTGGTCTCCTTGTTTTCCCTCAGCACATCCACCTTAATGCATAACAGTATCCCCATCACGCCAACCACCACCAGTCCCACTAGCGCTATTCTCGGCCACTGCATCCCTCTCCGACACCTCAGCAACACGCTCCAAAGGCTGACCATGAAACAACTCCTCCTAGTGGCTAGTGCGATCCATTTGTGTAGCAGTAGGGGGTTGAAGCAAAGACAGAGATGAGGGAGCAGAGCTAGGATGAACAATTCCTTTACCAGACATATTTTTGGGCATTGTTAAAGGTTTTGTTTGATGAAACCAACATTATTCATGAACAATCTGTTAACAGAGCAGATGCGTGTCACTTGCGTATGGCGAGTGTATGGCGCGGGATCCTGACTCAAGCCCCCGCCATACCGGCCAGTCCCCAGCTTGGGGCCGGGAATAATAGTCGACATGGGGCAATCACCGCGGCCAGCTAATAACCCTTTAGATTGCCACTGTCAAAGCTGACAGCAGCATCTAAAAGGTCATGTAAATGCTCCCTGGTGATCCAGTGGGGTTGATCGTGATTGCAGTGGGGGGGGGGGGGGGGGTTGCGATCCACTGTTGAGGTAGCCTGAGGGCTGAGGGCTTAACTCTTTCCTTTCTGTCCATGGCTCTTCATTTGATGGAGCCTGGCTGAAGCAGGCTCAACCAAATGAGCACAGATCAATGGAGTTCTATGGAACTCCATTGATCTGTATGAGAAATCTAATGATTCCTCCTAAAGTCCCCTAAGGGGCCAATAAAGTGTAAAAAAAAAAAAAAAAAGTTTAGTAAAAATTAAAAAAAACACAATAACCCCTTCCATATTAAAAGTTTTAATCGCCCCCCTTTTCCCAAATTCCATATAAAAATATATATAAACATAAAAAAATAAACATATGTGGTATCGCCGTGTGTGCAAATGTCCAAACTATAAAAATATAACATTAATTAAACCACACGGTCAATGGCATATACAAAAAAAAAAAAATACCAAAGTGCAAGATTGCGTATTTTTGGTCACATTGTAAACCCTAAAAAATTTATGAAAAGCAATCAAAAAGTCCCATTAAAACAAAAATAGTACCTATAAAAACTACAGATCACGGCACAAAAAAAATGAGCCCTCAGACATCCACGTATACGTAAAATAAAAAAAAGTTATAGGGCTCAGAAGAGGACATTTTTAAACATACAATTTTTCATGCAAACAGTGATAATTTTTTAACAGAAGTAAAACAAAATCAAACCTATATAAGTTGGGTATCATTTTAATCGAATGAACCTACACATACTCAACATACAATGGTCGTCCCAGAACCAATTACCAGTTTTCCAGACGTATGTACTCAACATATGATGGTTTCAACATACAGTGGTCCTCCTGGAACCAATTAATATCGTATGTTGAGGGACCACTGTACATGTTTCAGGAAAGCTATAGTATGCACGAAAACTGTATTAGCAAGCCAAATGCGTGTCATTTGCAGTAGTGTTGAGCGGCATAGGCCATATTCGAATTCGCGATATTTCGCGAATATATGGACGAATATTCGTCATATATTCGCTAAATTCGCATATTCGTAATATTCACGTTTTATTTCCGCATATACGAAAATGCGCACATGCGAAAATTAGCATAGACAGAAATTTACATAAGCGAAAATTTGCATATGCGAAAAGTAGCATATGCTATTTTTCGCATGTGCGAAAATTCGCACGGCAGTCTCAAACAGTGGTATTAGAGCCTTCTTTACATCACACAAGCTGTAAGCAGAGAGGGGTGATCACTGTGATGTGTACTGTGAAAAAAAACGAATATATAGTGCTATATTTGCGAATATTCGCGAATTCGCGAATATGCGATATTCGCGAATAAAATTCGAATTGCGAATATTCGCGAGCAACACTAATATGCAGGTGGCTTTTACTTTGCTGCCATCACACAACTAGGAAGATATAATAAATGTTTCAGTAAACCTATGGAACGCACGAAATATGCATTAACAGGGCAGATGCCTGTCATTTGCTGGCAGTTTTCAATTTGCTGCCATCAAACAACTAGGAAGATATAATGTGTTTGAGGAAACCTATGGTATTCATGACAACAGTATTAACGGGGCAAATTAGTATCACTTGCAGACATTTTTTTCTTTGCTGCTATCAAACAACTAGGTAAGATATAATGATGTTTCAGGAAACCAACAGTATTCACGAAAACTGTATTAAAGGGGTTGTGCGCTGCCCTGCCTTTCGGAGCTCCGCTCGCAGCGTCCGGAAGTTTATTACTCCGAACGCTGTTTGCGGGCTTCCGTGTTCACGGCCGCCCCCTTGTGACGTCACGCCCGCCCCTCGTGACCTCGTGCTATCACACAAATAGGAAGATGTAATACGTTTTTGAGAGAACCTATAGTAAGCACGAAACCTGTATTAACCCCTAGAGGACACACGACCTACACGTACGTCGCTGTGTCCTGGTACTTAGCGCACTGCAACATACATGTACGCTGAGCGGTTCCAAAACGGTGATCGGACCTCATGTCCATGTCTATTTCTCTCTCTCTTTCTCTCCCTCTCTCTGTCTTTGTCTCTCTGTGACTGCAGCCAGCTCACCGCTGCAGGCACTTAAAGCTGTGTAATAGGCCCTACCCCCTTGCTCTCTCCTATTGGCCTTTGGGCTGATTGACAGTTAAACCAGCAAATCATATGATAAACTGGGTTATCATGTGATATCGTAGTCCCCCTGACATCATACCACCGCCCCCTGCTTCTCCCGCCTGTTTTTGCGCTTATACAGGTTCTTGGGAACCGAATCGGTAAAAGATCTAAAGTTCGGAGGGCCAAGCAAAACGTAAAGTTTTGGTCAAATCCGTTTTCACCAGGCTCAGCTCACTCAACATTATCTGTGATGGACCATTGCTAATAGAATTAAGGAGTCGGGACCTCCCAGGGGAACTCAGATACCAAACAAATAAAAATAAAACTGAGTTTTTATCCTGTGGACTTCAGACGTTGATATATTGTAGGGCAGAGTTTCGCACACTGAGCTGAATCCTGAGACTTGCAGTTTGTTCTTTGCCCAGTAAGTAGACTGCTCTGTGGACTGTTGGACTGTATCCTTAGTAATGGTTTTCCTACTGTGGACTACTGTCCTTACTCTAAACTATTCTGTATTCCTTGAATTGTGTTTTGTTTTGTGAACTCTGAAAATAAACCTCAGTGCTGTTCTCCCATCTCTCGCTCTGTTGATTATGCGAAAATCTCTAACGGGGCGAACTCCATTACAAAGACCATACCAAAAGCAGTGTGGGGCTGCTTTTCAGCAAATGGTACTGGCATACTTTATATAAGGATGAAAGGGCAAATTTACTTGAAATTCTCGACAAAAATCAGTTGCCATCTACCAGGATGATGAACATGAAACAAGTGTACATTTTAGCAAGACAATGACCCCGAAAACACAGCCAAGAAAATTCTCAAAGGTTTTCAAAGAGAGAATATAAAGCTGGTAGAATGGCCCAGCCAATCACCTGACTTATATCCCACTGAAAAGCTTTAGAAAGAACAGAAGATCATGAATCATAGAAGAGGCCCACAGAATCTTCTCGATTTGAAGACTGTTTGTGTAGAAGAATGGGCCAAGATCACACCAGAGCAATGCATGTGACTAGTTTTTCCCTATATAAGGCATTTTGTACAATATTGAATAAATATCAGTAAGCATGTTCAGTACTTTTTTCTTGTGTCATTTTACATTATTACACATTTCTTAATTTCTGAGTTTATTTTTTTTAGTTTTTACGGGGGGGGGGGGGGGTGGGGGGGTGTAAAGATCATTTGGGTTGTTTCCAACATCTGGTGAAACTTTCATGTCAATAGCACCTTTGGTAATGTAATTAATTGAAAAAAATGGTGACTTGTTCAATACTGTTACCCACAGTATGTATATATCTTCTATTGTATACAATTTTGAACCTATGACCAGGACTGACATACCTGCAGGCACCCACTACAAGTTTTCTAAGCTTCTTGGAGTTGCTGTATTTTATTGGACTAAAATAGATAGATAGATGTGTACATTTTTCCCAGAAGGTGGCAGTGTTCCATTATCTATCTCCTACTTTAAATGTACAATCATTCATGACTTTTCAAAAGTTCACTTCATCGGGCTCTGTTAACTTTCGTAAAATGTTGGTTCACTGCGAACTGTTTTTTTGCAAACCAGCAATGAATTAAGCTTAAAACATGTGTATAACATTGCCTGAGAGCTCTAAAGCCCTGCCAAACACTGCCAGGGTCACCTAGGAATGTATAAAAGTAGTTTTGAATTGGTTTTAAGGCTAAGGCAATGTCAGAGTGTCATGTGGTAACCCATGGTTACTAACAGCTTGTTTAAAAACACACTGCACTAGCAGATTGTGTATGCTTTTTCACACTAAAGTATCCCTGGTTGTTTGCAGATGGCTGCATTCACACCTCGTTTTTTACATACGGGTGCCGGATCCGGCTGGGGGAGGGGCAAACCGGGCGCTCCCGTACCCCAGCCGGATCAGCCCATGACTACTTTAATGAGCCGACCGGAGTCAAACGGTTACTCCGGTCGGCTCAGTTTTGACACGTATGCGGTTTCCTGACCAGACCTAAAACCGTAGTATACTACGGTTTTAGGTCCGATCCAAAACCGGATACGGGTAAAAACTGAGCCGACCGGAGTAACCCGCCATTTTGTAACTTTTGAGGGCTTCCGTTTCTACACAGTAAATTTTTTGGTAAAATGACACCTTCTCTTTATTCTGTAGGTCCATACAATTAAAATGATACCCTACTTATATAGGTTTGATTTTGTCGTACTTCTGGAAAAAATCCTAACTACATGCAGGAAAATGTATACGTTTAAAATTGTCATCTTCTGACCCCTATAACTTTTTTATTCTTCCGCTTATGGGGCGGTATGAGGGCTCATTTTTTGCGCCGTGATCTGAAGTTTTTAGCGGTACCAATTTTACATTGATAGGACTTATTGATCTTTTTATTCATTTTTTCATGATATAAAAAGTGACCAAAAATGCTGAATAGCTTTTAAGCCGGTAGGTCCAGTACAGCTGACAACTTGTTAGGATCCATCTGGAGACTTTGACTAGTGACAATGTAACCCAGAAAAGGAAGACTGGTTCTTTTGAAAACACACTTCTCCAGTTTAGCATCAAGATGGTTGTCACGGAGACGTTGCAAGACCTGGCGGATGTGAGAACGATGTGCCTGAAGATTGGGCGAGTAGATAAGTATATCGTCCAAATAGACCACGACAGAGATGTAAAGGAGGTCACGAAAGATGTCATTAACGAACTCCTGGAAGACTGCTGGAGCATTACAAAGTCCAAACGACATCACCAAATACTCAAAATGTCCATCCCGAGTATTAAATGCAGTCTTCCACTCATCTCCTTCTCTTATGCGAATTAGATTATAAACACCCCGAAGGTCTAGTTTGGAGAAAATCTTCGCTCCACGGAGACGGTCAAATAACTCCGAGATCAAGGGAAGAGGGTAATGGTTCTTGATGGTGATTTTATTCAGACCGCGGTAGTCAATGCAGGGTCACAACGAGCCGTCTTTTTTCTCCACAAAGAAAAATCTGGCTCTAGCAGGGGAAGATGCTAAAACCCTTTTGAAGATTTTTTTTTGTATATATTTAGACATGGCCTGAGTTTCAGGAACAGACAGAGGGTAAATTCTTCCCCATGGAGGAGTGATCCCGGGCAACAAGTCTATAGGACAATCATAAGGATGATGAGGTGGCAATACTTCAGCCTGTTTCTCACTGAAGACATCAACATAGTCCTGCAGAAACAAAGGCAGACCGGGTAGAGGAGTGGAAGGAGGCGCCCGCTTAAATGGACGAGTATGGATGCAGTGATTGTTACAATAAGGCCGGATGAAGCGCATTATGATTGCGTGAAACCGCCGGCAGTCGCCTTCTTCTGAGCATTACATCTGAGATGCCCAATCTTTGATAAGAGGAATCGGATGAGATGCGGTACCCTAGCGGTGAGTGCAGGTGTGGATTGTTTCTTGTTACAAGCATTTGTTTGAACGTATTTACCTTTTCACCTAGCACCGCCAGTGGGACCTTTTTCATATTGGGTGACCTGTCAGGAGTCTACCTCCATATGTATCCTTTATTGTGATTAACACCATATCAAGTTAGCAGTGCCGCTCCGTCACTTCTACCTACAACCTGTTGCAATAAGGTCCCCAACTGAGAACTTCTCCCGTTTTCCAATCCAGCTGCAGGGCATGGAGTTGCAACCAAGGAAGGCCTAGCAGCAGAGGACAGGTACAGTGAGGAAGTACATAGAAGGACAAGTACTCCTTATGCCAGACTCCGACCTGCATAGATATCAGTTCTGTGCGGTAAAGCACGGTACAGTCCAGATTTTCTCCGTTAACCATAGAGATGTACAAGGGCTTCAATAGGCGGGACACCGGCAGATGGTACCTATGTACTATGGAGGCATCAATAAAATTTCCCGCAGAACCAGAATCCAGGAAGGCAAGAACGGAAATAGTCTCTTTGGAGGGAAGAGAAAGCTGGACAGGCAAATTTAAGCGTGGAGGGGTAGTGTTCACACCTAGGGACGCCTCTCTCACAAACCCTAGGTGCGAGCGTTTCCCTGTGGCTGTGGACGTACAGGACAATCTTTGAGAAAATGATCGGCACTGACGCAGTACAAACACAGATTCTCAGCTCGTCGGTGAGTACTTTCCTGCAGAGTCAGGCGAGACCGATCCACCTGCATAGCCTCCACTGCGGGAGACAACGTAGAAGGTTGCGGTGGTTGCTGGAAGACTGGTGCCAAGCTAGGAAAGCGCAGAGGTCGTGCTAATTCTCTTTCTTGATGTTGTTCCTCACATCTCTCAGAGAAACAGATATCAATCCGGGATGCCAATTGTATCAGTTCATTCAGATTAGAAGGCAATTCCCGGGCAGCGAGGACATCCTTAATTTGGCTTGATAATCCTCTCTTGAGAGTATGCAGAGAGCTTCATTATTCCAAGACAACTCCGACACCAGGGTCTGGAACCGGATGGCATATTTGCCCACAGTGGAGTTGCCCTGGGAAAGACTCATCAATGCCATCTCAGCGGAGGAAGCTCGGGCAGGTTCTTCAAAGACTGTGCAAAATTCCATCAGGAATGCCTGGAGGTTAGTAGTGATAGCATCACTGCGATCCCATAGTGGAGTAGCCCAGGCCAAGGCCCTGCCAGACAGGAGACTGATGACGAAGGCCACCTTTGCTTGTTCTGTGGAGAACTGGTCCGCCATGAGTTCTATGTGTATGGAGCACTGCATCACAAAACCCCGACTGGACTTGGAATCCCCCTTGAACTTCTCAGGAAATGACAAACGGAGTTTCAATCTGGAGGAAACTGAAGCAGCGGGAGGCTGTACTGGAGCTGGAGGAAACTGTGGCTGGGGCGGGTGCTGCTGAGCAGATAGCAGCTGCTGCATCATGGCGGATGGCTGGTTAAGCTGCTGTGCCTGCTGGGCCGGATCTTACTGTCATATACCAGGATGTAGGCTGTCACGAACAGGATGTGGATCCTCTACCTGTGTGGCTGATGACTCGGACCGTATCGGGGAGCGGAGTCTAAGGTGCCACTGGTCTTCACCAGAGCCCGCCGCAAGGCAGGATGGGCTTGCTGCGGCAGGCGACACCCAGGTCGCTACCCCCGACACGGCTCGACCACACAGGTAACTGGGCAAGGCGAGGTACAGAAGGATGAGGCTGTAGCTTAGTCAACATAGCAGAAGGTCAAGGCAGGCGGCAAAGGTTCATAGTCAAGAAACGTAGCGGGAAGGTCTGGGTACACTGGTATGGCAAACAGGTAACAGTGAACGCTTTCTCTCAGATAATAGGCACTGAAGATCCGGCAGGGAGGTGTGGGAGGTGCAGGAACTTATAACTTGGTGTCAGGTATTTCACATAATTATGGGCGTACTGGCCCTTTAAATCTCAGAACTCCGGCACACACGCGCTCTAAGAGACGGGGACGTGCGCACCGGAGCTGAGAGGCAGAGGAAGAAGTCGCAGCAGAGAAGCGAGGTAAGTGATGGGCTGGGACTCGCATGCGCAATGCGAATACCAGCCCTGCCGGCAACAAGAGAGAGAGGAACAGTGCGCTCGCAGCCAGGAGAAGCGGCCAGAGCGCACGCAGTTACAACCTAGTAGTCAACTTTCGCAGTCAATGCTTTTATCTGCGTAGTTATGTTAAACACAGGTAGAAATACTATATGTTTGATTAAACCCAGAAAATACACATTACTGAGCCTTAGATGGGTATTTCATGTTCACAAGGCTTTTAATATTAGTATTTATGCTACAATACAGGTCAGCATACTGCTTTTGCTCAGTTTGCTATTGTAATGTAATAGCTTTAATGGGCTCGTTCACTGCTGGCTAATATTTATAGGGCACCAACTGGACATAGCACTTAAGGTGACAGGAGGTAACTATCTGAGGTTAAGCCTACTGATCAATGTTTTGCCCTACTTGTAATGTGATATCTTTTATGGGCTTGTTCACTGCTGGCTTAGATTTGTAATGCGCTAACTGGACACAGCACTTCAGGTGACAGGGGGTCACTTTTGAGGTAAGCCCACTAATTAATGCAGTTCTCAGCATGCTTTGGAATTCTATAGGATTTGTTACGACTTTTTGGGATCAGTAGTCCTGCTCTCTTTCAGCTTTCTCTATTCAAAATAGCAGCCACAATGCGGTGCCAGGGGTTTTTATCCGCCTCTTTAACCCAGCACTATGCTGTGTACTTTTGACCTGAGAGATGTATGGCAAATAATGCAAATTAATGATTGGATAATCTATGGTCATATGATCTTAATGAAAGCTGCAAGGTATGCTGGGCTACCCTGATGTCATCTCAGTGTTCCGAGTATTTTCTCCTTTCATGAAGGTGCCTAAACTCCATGTGTTTCTTATCCCTTCTGCTATCTTTTCCACCATTGCCAGGTTGCGCAAGCCAAACCTGGTAATGTTCGAAAGTTTGGTGGGCATCTGTCACCACAAAGTTCATAGCAAGACCGTGTTCTAAACTGGCCACAGCCTGTGAACTAATTGCTCATCAACAAAAAGAATGCTGTTGAGGCACAATGTAAATGTAGTCAAATCTGCAGGCAGCATGCAGTGGCGTCTCCAGCATTCATATTTAGGGGGGGAGCACATGGGGGGCCAGTAACAAAAGTGGGGGGGCAATTTTAAAACGTGTGTGTATGTGTGTATATATATATACATACACACACATATACACACACACACACACACACACACCATGCAGAACATGTTTAATTTACCTTACCTTATCACAATACAGACCCCTGAATCATCACCACTTGCCATAAAACAGACCCCATAATCAGACCACACTATAATACAGACCCCAGAATCAGATCCCTGCATAATAGACCCCATCCCCCTGCATAATACAGACCCCAGTCGTGTTGTGCAATAATATACATACAGTTAAATTAACTGACTCACAATTCACATCTTTTATGGTCGGCGTCATCCTCTTTCCTTCTGTTCTCCATCTGGCTCAAACCGTCATGACGACTTCTTCCAGCCAAAACCCATCACTGCAGCATCTGCAAGACAAACATCTTAGTTTCTGCATTTTTTCCAGTGCCCTCCACAGAAGTGTAGAATTCAGTGGAGTTTATTCCATTCCAAACAGTGTTACAGAGCAAGCAACGTTTCAGCGACCTGTCTTCACCGTTGCCAAGCACTAGAAGCGACGAATCGTAGCCTGCTCTGTAACTCTGTTTAGAATGGAATAAACTCCACTGAACTGCACTTTATACTTTGGTGTGCTGAGATTGTCCTTGGATATAGGTGGCTAGCTAGGTTGGTAGGAAGCCAATTAGGTAGATAGGTAGCGATGAAAATATGGAGGTTCATAGGTAGGTAGCAAGGTAGCTAAGTAGGTAGCCAGGTAGGTAAGTGGGTAGCTATGTATGTAGGTAGGTAGCTGGGTAGCTAGCTAGCTAGGTAATTAGGTTGCTATGTAGGTAAGTAGCTATGTAGGTAAGTAACCAGGAGGCTAAGTAGGTGGGTAGGTAGCCAGTAATAAGGTTGGAAGCCAGATAGGGAAGTAGCCAGGCAGGTAATTAGGTAGGTTTCAAGGTAGGGAAATAGCCAGGCAGGTAACTAGGTAGGTTGCCAGGTAGGGAAGTAGCCAAGCAGGTAATTGGGTAGGTAGCCAGGTAGGGAAGTAGCTAGTGCTCCTTCACATCATCACCCCCCTCTCACCTACACCCCCCTCACCTCCTCCACATCATCACCCCCTCTCCTCCTCCACATCATCACCCCCCCTCTCCTCCTCCACATCATCACCCCCCCTCTCCTCCTCCACATCATCACCCCCCTCTCCTCCTCCACATCATCACCCCCCTCTCCTCCTCCACATCATCACCCCCCTCTCACCTGCACATCATCACCCCCCTCTCCTCCTCCACATCATCACCCCCCTCACCTCCTCCACATCATCACCCCCCTCACCTCCTCCACATCATCACCCCCCCTCACCTCCTCCACATCATCACCCCCTCTCCTCCTCCACATCATCAACCCCCTCTCACCTCCACATCATCACCCCCCTCTCCTCCTCCACATCATCACCCCCCCTCACCTCCTCCACATCATCACCCCCTCTCCTCCTCCACATCATCAACCCCCCCTCACCTCCACATCATCACCCCCTCTCCTCCTCCACATCATCAACCCCCCTCTCACCTCTACATCATCACCCCCCTCTCCTCCTCCACATCATCACCCCCCCTCACCTCCTCCACATCATCACCCCCCTCTCCTCCTCCACATCATCACCCCCCTCTCCTCCTCTACATCATCACCCCCCTCACCATCACGCCCCTCACCTCCTCCACATCATCACCCCCTCTCCTCCTCCACATCATCGACCCCCCCTCACCTCCTCCACATCATCGACCCCTCACCTCCTCCACATCATCACCCCCCCACCCTTCCTCCACATCATCACCCCCCTCTCCTCCTCCACATCATCACCCCCCTCTCACCTGCACATCATCACCCCCTCTCCTCCTCCACATCATCACCCCCCTCCCCTTCTCCACATCATCACCCCCCTCACCTCCTCCACATCATCACCCCCCTCACCTCCTCCACATCATCACCCCCTCTCCTCCTCCACAGCATCAACCCCCCCTCACCTCCACATCATCACCCCCCCTCTCCTCCTCCACATCATCACACCCCCTCACCTCCTCCACATCATCACCCCCCTCTCCTCCTCCACATCATCACCCCCCTCTCCTCCTCCACATCATCACCCCCCTCACCATCACCCCCCTCACCTCCTCCACATCATCACCCCCTCTCCTCCTCCACATCATCGACCCCCCCTCACCTCCTCCACATCATCGACCCCCCCCCCTCACCTCCTCCACATCATCACCCCCCCCACCCCTCCTCCACATCATCAGACCCCCCCCACCCCTCCTCCACATCATCAACCCCCCCCCCACCCCCCCTCCTCCACATCATCAATCCCCCCACCCCCCCCCCCACCCCCCCTCCTCCACATCATCAACCCCCCCACCCCCCCCATGATGATTAAAAAATTAAAAATAAACCTTTTACTCACCTATACGCAGGCTCTCCTCAGCAGCACAGGGGGCTGCGTTCTTCTCCCGCTATAGTGCAGGCGCAGATGAGTGACGTCATCGGTGCCTGCACTGCGTGGGGGCAGAGTTCACAGGTCTCCTCTCAGTGAAGCGGCAGGTCCTGCGGCTCACACTGAGAGGAGGCTTAGCTGTGTGTGCACACAGCTGAAAGCGGCGCTGGCTCGCCTGGGGATCCGGGACAAGTGTCCTGGATCCCCATTAGCGGAGTGAGCACCTCTCCGCCTGGAGCCCCGCGTGCCATGAGTGGTTACCGACCCGACTATTTTAAATTGGGGGGGCACAAGGGGGGGCACGGCCTGATCTAGGGGGGGCCATGGCCCCCTCTGGCCCCCCCCTAGCGACGCCACTGGCAGCATGTTATAGAGCAGGAGGAGCTGAACAGATTGATACATAGTTTTGCTGGAAAAGACCCAGGATCATTTATTCATGTAAATCTCTGCTCATTCTGGGCTAAGTAGTTGAGTGGGCGGTCCTACTCAGTAACAGATAGCTCTATCCATCTGCACACTTATACAGGGAGAGCTTTCAGCCACTGAGTAGGACCGCCCACTTAGCTCAGAATAAGCAGAGATTTACATGTATACATTATCCAAGAACTTTTGCCACAAAACTATGTATCAATCTGCTTATCGCCTTTCTAATACATTGCCTGCAGATTGGACTTCATTTTCAAAGTGACAGGTTCCCTTTAACTTGACTAACTTGTAAACAATTTAGCAAATTGGGTCACTTTTCTCAGAATATTAATTTTAAAAAAATATCAAAGGTTTGTGAAATCAAAGGTCATATTGGAGCAGGTCAATGGCTTTTATCTGTAACACCTGCATACACATGTGTGGTTGACATATCTGGACTTTTTTCTCTGCAAGCACTGTCTGTTTGTGTAAGACAATGCAAATAAAGGTTCAAAGACCAAGTGAAGTCTGATATCTATTAGAACGGCACTGAAAATGCTATTAAAAAGGCAATCTGTGTTCTACTGTGTGATACTCTTAACAGGTTTTACACTGCTAAACTGACAATATGTTTATTTTTTCAAACCCTATGGGGAAAAAGGCTAAAAAAATGGCATACCCAGGGCATAGTATTATTTTTTTTAAATGCCATTAATCCCAAAAAACTGTGGCGCATTTACCACAAGGCTAACATGGCCCAGGCCTAGGGCGACAGTTTAAGGGGAAATAGAAATGCCGCCCGATGTTACACCACTGGTTCGAGCTCGGTTCCCGGCACTGGTTGTGGTGGGAGGAGGGCAGCAGTGAGGTGGAGGCACACTCTGCAGGAGGGGGAAGGAGGAGGAGGTGCTGGGAGCAAGGAAGGTGGAAATGCTGGTGGGTGGCCCTGCTGCTACCACGATTGAGCCTCAGTGGCGTCGCTAAGGGGGACCATGGCCCCCTTATATCATGCTGTGCCCTCCCATTCCCCCCCCCCCCATCCCCAATTTAATTTCCCCCAGGTCCGGATTGTCTGTCTGCCTACCTTGCCTTGTATATTTTTTTCATTCTTTTTTGTTTAAAGTTTGTGGCTCCTGCTGCTCTGTCCCGTTCTCTGGTCGCGAGACATCCTGGTTCAGATGGGGTAGGGGCTGCTGGGAACAGACGTGCCCCACTTAGGCATGCACGTCTGCTTCTAGCCACTGAGGTGTCCCTGCCAACTGACATTGTGGTGAAGTTTCCCATGCTGGGGGGAGGACTAAGTGGAGTAGAAGTCAGTGAGGAATCAGGAGTCAGTGTGCCCTATCTGTGAGCGTTGCCTCTGACCCCCCCTACATCCCCGACACCTTATCAGTAGGAGGCCCCCATGCTGATCTACATAGCAGCCGCAAGTCAGAAAGGTGAGTGGACAGGGGATTGAGGAGACCGAGGATGTTGGGGGTATTTCTTATAGATGGATGTATATATGATGTGTGTGTATGACTGTATGATGTCAATGTATAAATGATACGTGTGTGTGTGTATGTACGATGTATGAATGATGTGTGTGTATGATGTATGTATGATGTGTGTGTGTGTATGTACAGTGGGGCAAAAAAGTATTTAGTCAGCCACCAATTGTGCTCTCTCATCTTCTCCCACTTAAAAAGATGATAGGCCTTTAATTTTCATCATAGGTATACCTCAACTATGAGAGACATAATGGGAAAAAGATCCATAAAGTCACCTACAAACAAGCAAGATTTCTGGCTCTCACAGACCTGTCCTCCACTCGTTAACTGTATTAGTGGCACCTGTCCACAACCTCAAACAGTCACACTCTAAACTCCACTGTGGCCAAGACCAAAGAGCTGTCAAAGGACACCAGAAACAAAATTGTAGACCTGCAACAGGCGGGGAAGACTGAATCTGCAATAGGCAAGAAGCTTGGTGTGAAGAAATCAACTGTGGGAGCAATTATTAGAAAATGGAAGACAGACAAGACCACTGATAATCTCCTTCAATCTGGGGCTCCACGCAAAATCTCACCCCATGGTGTCAAAATGATCATAAGAACGGTGAGAAAAAATCCCAGAACCACACGGGGGGACCTAGTGAATGACCTGCAGAGAGCTGGGACCAAAGTAACAAAGGCTGCCATCAGCAACACACTACGCCGCCAAGGACTCAAATCATGCAGTGCCAGACGTGTCCCCCTGCTTAAGCCAGTACATGTCCGGACCCATCTGTAGTTTGCAAGAGAGCATTTGGATGATCCAGAAAAGGATTGGGAAATCTCAACTCGTTGTGTTTGTAGGAGAAAGAATGCTGAGTTGCATCCAAAGAACACCATACCTACTGTGAAGCATGGGGGTGGACACATCATGCTTTGGGGCTGTTTTTCTGCCAAGGGACCAGGACGACTGATCCATGTAAAGGAAAGAATGAATGGGGCCATGTATCATGAGATTTTGAGTGAAAGCCTCCTTCCATCAGTAAGGGCATTGAAGATGAAACGTGGCTGGTCTTTCAGCATAACAATGATCCCAAACAAGCATTTCAAGGTCCTGGAGTGGCCTAGCCAGTCTCCAGATCAATGATCCCAAACAAGCATTTCAAGGTCCTGGAGTGGCCTAGCCAGTCTCCAGATCTCAACCTCATAGAAAACCTTTGGAGGGAGTTGAAAGTCCGTGTTGCCCAGCGACAGCCCCAAAACATCACTGCTCTAGAAGAGATCTGCATGGTGGAATGGGCCAAAATACCAGCAACAGTGTGTGAAAACATCTAAACGTCATTGCCAACGTCATTGCCAGGGTATATAACAAAGTATTGAGATGAACTTTTGTTATTGACCAAATACTTATTTTCCCCCATAATTTGCAAATAAATTCTTTAAAAATCAGACAATATAATTTTATGGAATTTTTTTTTTTCATTATGTCTCTCATAGTTGAGGTATACCTATGATGAAAATTACAGGCCTCTCTCATCTTTTTAATTGGGAGAACTTGCACAATTTGTGGCTGACTAAATACTTTTTTGCCCCACTGTATGATGTGTGTATGTATGTATGATGTGTGCATGCTTATATGTATGTATAATATTTGTGTATGTATGATGTGTGTGTTATTTCTGTGTGTGCATGTATGATGTGTGTATGCATGTATGACGTGTGTATGTATGTATTGTGTGTATATGTATGTTTGTATGATTTGTGTATGTATGACAGATGTGTGTTTGATTTATAGATGGATGTGTAGTGTGTGTATGTATGTATGATAGAAGTGTGTGTGTGATGTGTGTATGTATGGTAGATACATCAACTACTGCTTCCTATGACTGCCCAAAGGGGGCTGCTGCTATTACTAATTAAATGGGGTTGCTGCTGCTATTACTACCTATAGGGGTCTGCAGCTTTACTACCTAAAGGGGGCTGCTGCTGCTATTTTCTAAAGGGGGCTGCCACTAATTTTACCTAAAGGAGGCTGCCACACCTATTAACTAAAGGGGGCTGCTGCTGCTATTAGTACCTAAAGGGGGCTGCTGCTATTACTACCTAAAGAGGGCTGCTGCTACTACTACCTAAAGGGGCTTCTACTAATACCTAAGGGGGGCTGCTACTACTTCCTAAAGGGGGCTGCTACTACTATATAAGGGGGTTGCAATGATATTCAGGGACTGCAACTATATAAAAGGGGGCTACTATCTACAATGGGACCTACCTACAGGTATAATATATTGATGTTCAGAATGAAGGCTTCGGGCGGCATCACACCACATCCCCTTCATTCATGTCTATGGGAGGGGGCGATCAGACATCAGGATAAGATGTCTAGGGTTGGTATACACCATTAAATTTCTATTTACCATGAGGCATTTCTTGTAAATAAATGAACCTTTGCCAAAATCTCAGTGATGGAATTTGGCTCTGAGTATATGTAAACAGAGGCCTGCTATTTAACAAGATCAGACACGCTCAGTGAGAATACACTCTCCCAGTTTATTTTGTTGCCGTCTTCCTGATGATTTGCATAAATAAGAAGATTAAGTTGGTGAAACTGTAAAGAGGTGCATTACGTTATACATTATTATATTCCCATTTATGTAATGCTCTTGTCTTTACTTGGGCGGCTGAAAATGTAAATGATTATTATTCTTAATCAAAATAACTAAAGCTCTTAATTAAATAATTATGTTCGCTGGGTGGACAAGGACAAGGCTTGTGTATCTATGATAATAATATGACCAGGCAGAAAGAATTTACCTCTCATTATAATTCAGTTTATTATATTCCGTGGTCAAAGCAAACTGTTCAACATTAGTTCAAAAATGAAAATTCTCCTATGGTAAAAATGAGTTACGAATAGCAGAAATCTTCTATTTTCTACTGTGTAGTGTTTGGGGGAAACTTGCTTTGCATTCGTCTTACCACTGATCTATTCCTCTGGATCAGCTTATTATGACTGTCAGCCCTAAATAGTTTTGATTTTAGATCCTGATCAGTTAGCTCATCCTAGAAAATCCCTGTTGTGCAGATTATAGTGTAAGCTCTGTGCATTTCTTTCTATGTCATGGTTACTCCATTAAATTGTTGCTTTTTCTTTTGTTTTTTGAAGTTGCTGTTACGAATCTCACTTGACTGATTGTTTGGTTTTGGGGACTTTGTTTCTGCTCTTCCTTGCCTTTGTCTCTGAATCCTGCTTTTTGCTTCTGTTAGGAAACAATATTATAGGGTTTTCATAGGGATATTTGCAGGGACAGTGAGACTCAGTGGTGTATGGAGTTAGTTTAGAGTTTAGGAAATGGTCTAGGGAAAGATTAGGAAAATTTAGCTGGGGTAAATCATTTGTATTGGTTCCTGTCATCTTCTGCTTCATCTCTGACTTCCATTATTAGAACATCATACTCTCTGTGGCCATAAAGAGTTGACCTTCAATGCTTATTTGGCAAGCGGCACTCGGGGTTCGGGGACAATTTCAAGCACTACTTGTTTTTGGCCATATAGTCTTATCTTAGCATGCTGAGGAAAAGACAATATGGTTCAAATACGCAGCAATTGAAACTGTTTTTTTCTCCCATCATGTATGGTCTGAAATAAAATTTTAATAAAGTGGCTTTTCATAGGTGTTTGGAGTGCTGAAATGCTTTCTGTCCAATGGAAGTATTTTAGCCTGGAGAGGCTTTCCCTGCACCTCCTAGCCACAATTTGTGGAGTGATATCTGTTGCATGAATACACTAATACACTAAAAGTTTTCATTTTCTTTTGTATCATGCCAGTATTTAACCTAATTCCTAGAGATTGCTTCATTATTTGAAGGACTGTGAGTACTTTTGTGTTTGTATTTCACACATACTTTTTTCATAGCCAACGGGAGTAAAAGTGATGATACATGATAATGTGCCAGATTTAATATGTGAACATTTGTCTTATTTATGCCATTTAGTATCCTTTGCTATTATTGGTGAGATGTATGGCATTACCATGCCTAGCTCTAAAGAGCCTTCTGAGGCCATCTGAAAGCAGTAAAAGATGCCTTTGTCTGGAAGAGGATTCAACGGGAATATGTCTGCTCTAATAAAGAAGAACAATGATGCAGGACAACTTATCCCCTATACAAAGGATAGGGGATAAGTATCTGATCGCAAGGATTCAACTGCTGGGACTCCCCGCAATCTCCTGCAGGGCACCCTGGCTCTCACCAGGAATGGAATGTGTCGACCCCCACAAGAAACTGCGGCCAACACATCCCCTCCAAGTATCTTTTTGAGAGAGAGACCTGGAGATACATGGAAGGGGCATGTGCAGTAGTCGACACGCCCTGTTCCTGGGGGCTGCTGGGATGCCATGCAGGAGATCGCGGGGGTCCAAATGTGGTATCCCAGTGCAGAACACACCTGTATACCAGCTCTTTCAGGTGGATGTCACTTTAATATGTCTGCTCCAGGCCCACTGCTCAGGTTTATATGTATTGTGTTTTATAATTTATTGCACTGTAGTATTCATTGTTAAGTGCCCTTGTATGCCTTATAGTCTCTTCAAGAGTTAATTTTGCCTGTGCAGGAGGATGCTTAAGAGATCAAATGACTGCTTCAGCCAATCAGGGCTCCTGCCCTGCTCCCCCGTCTCTGTCTAGAAGGGGAGGAGCTAGTTAGTTTGGACTGAGTTGAGGAGAGTGGAGGGCAACTCCAGACCTCTGCTCTGCACCTGTGCCTCACCACATGAGGACAGGCCTAAGATACCCAGTTGTCTCATTAATTTGTTCCTGAGAGTCCTCACCCTTCACAGGGTCTCGCCAACCAGGTCATCCATCCAGTCCACTCAAGTTCTGACCCAAGTCCCCAATGTGGAGAAGAGCCAGAGAGCCCACGGGCCCCATTAACAACAGAACAGGATAGCGAGAATGAAAGCCTCAGGCAGCTCCGGTCCATACACATACACATGATTCCACAAGTGAAGTGCAGATTCAGTGATTATTAGCTCACAAGTCTGATTCCAGCTTACTAAAGTCAAGTGCCAGTCATTCAGTCAGTCTGTTAAATTCAAGTTCAGACCAATTTACAATATATCTAAGCTAAGCAACAAGTTAATCAAAGAGGATTTCAAGTTCCATAGTGCCTAGAAGAAACTGTGCATTAAAGTGATCTGTTCTTGTTACTCCTGCAAGTTCCTGAAAGTAAAGCAAAGTGGTTTCCTTAACTTGGCATTTAAGGTGTTTATTGCCTTGCACAGGCAACCGCTTATCCTTGGAAGTGTGGTGGTTAACACTCCTGGCTTCACAAACTCTCATCCTAATCACAATACCCCAAAAAGTACATTATACATGTCCCCCTTATCACCACACCATCGGTCAATCCCCACGTGATTAGAGATTTATCCCCTATCTTTGCATAGGGGATACATTTTCCTGCATGCTTTATGGCAATTACAGAGGAGCTGGGGGATGAGAACGAGTGAAGAGGAGTGCGAGGTTGTGGCACTTAAGCAGCTCAGCCCTGCCTCCTTGACACTTGCTTCACAAATAAAGTGTTTTTAAAAGTCTTTCAACCACCATAACCTCCAGGAAAGGCACAGTTTGCTTTTATACCTTAACTGCTATCTAATGGGGTCTGCAGCTCTTAGCAACAAATATAGCTAACAGTTCCCTTCCAGGCATAGGCATCTATAACCTGCTTTCAGAAAGCCTCAGAAGGCTCTTTGGAGCTAGGCATGTTAATGCCATATATCCCAACAATAAGAGAAAAGCAAACTAAATGTCATAAATTTTACAAATCCAAGATCCTCTCCATGGGTGATTCTATGCATCGTGGTTACCACGTGTTCACCGTATGTGGCAGACTTGTACTTCATCTGTCTTTTGCCCACAATTCACTTGTATTCATCTGATTCCTGTGAATCTGTAGCTACTCGTGATAATCTGCTGTAAGTTGCAGTAAATAAGTTTAAAGGTGTATTCCAGCCTAAGATGGCTAATCGCGGGGGGTCCCACCACAGGGTCCCGTCTTCAGTCTCGGAAACGCTGGTTTTCCAAGACAGAGAGGTGACATCAGGCCACACCACCTTGCGACATCACGACACGCCCCCTTCATGTCTATGGGAGGGGGCATGATGGCCGGGTGCTGCACGGCAATCGCAGGGGGTCCCAGTTTCGGGACCCCCACAATCACCTATCTTATGCCCTAACCAACGGATGGGGGATAAGATGTCAAAGGCCGGAATACCCCTTTAACACACATTTCTAAGGATTGCCGGCAACTAAAATTAAAATGCAGATAAAGGCTACCATGTTTGGTTAACACATGCAGTACCAGTGACATGTAGAATCATCATAACAATGAATTGATGAAATTGCATTCAATCTGCTTTACCTGATTCAAATTTTAGGCCTTAACTATGAAGCTAATTTTGGTCTTTGCCTCATTTCTTTTTGAGAACCCTAACTACTGTGGGAGGTTATGTACTGACTGGAAAAAACTTATAATCTGGGGTCACTAGAAAAGATGTGACAACTGATGATAGTGTACAATGGATCTTGGGATTTAACTTTGGACTCTTCATTTAAAATGATGCCAGTTTATACCTGGATTCTAGTTTTTTTTTTTATTATTATTTAAAGGACTGTGAGTTCTTTTGTGTTTGCACATGCTACACACTGGGACTGGAGCAATACTGTCTGCATTGCCAATGTGTTAAAAGTTTAGCAATCTGTTTGACAATAAGTGACTTCATCCACTCCAGAGTATTATTTGTCCATTGTAAAAAGGTTTATGAAACAGTAGGATGGGATAGTACAAACACCTGACAAACAGTACAATTTATCAATAAAGTATTGAAAGCTGAACAGACTTTCATTTGCAGAAATCCTCAGCTGCAGGTGTCCACAAGTGAAGAGCTCCATTGGCGCATACTTCTATAAGCTCACGGACTCAATAGTTCTGTGTGCCAGAAACTGTCTTCAGGTTCATACTATTGTTGTTTCTTACATGGAGGATGGAGATGGAAAAGGAAGAGAGTCAAACCTGTGTTTGGGGGAACAAAAACTATAGGGGGTTTTCCCCATGTAGCCCTTAGAATGCCTATACATGTTTTGATACTGTTTGATGATAACTCGAAATGACCCCAAGCCAAATGGCATAATATTTCCAAAATACAATGGGACACTCAAAATAACGTACAGTGTGTCACTAAACAAAATGTCTTTAAAGATAATGTTTAATAAACCATTAAAACAGTGAATTATTATATATAGGAAATTATATCAAAACAGATATGCGTAAGATGGATTCATAAAAGGGTTGGACAACTTTATCCAGACTTTTTAGAAATTATTCCTCTAATAATAATGTGTGACTTATACAGATAGCTTTCTCTTTCCATTTTCTTTAGGATGCAGCTCTGTCCCCCGTTTCCTGTCCCTATATGGTTGGCTCATCGTCCAAACATGGCTGGTTTTGGAGGAGCATGTGACCATACAAGTCACTGTCCCTCCTCTATAGAAGTAAACTACACGCAACCACAAATTGCAGGCCCAGTGGAGGAGGCACAGTGACGAGTATGGTCACATGCTCCTCCATTGGCATCCACACAAGGACGATTAACCATCTGGCGGCATATAGGGTTGTGGGACTGATGGGGGACAGAGCTACATCACTTAAGAGAACAGATCCACAGAGAAAGCTGTCTGTATGCAAAAGTCACATGCCATAATCAGGGCCATGATTTCTAAAAATCTGTAGAAAGATGGACAAACCCCTATAATGCCTTGAAAAAACGCTAAACACAGTACACAAAACAGTTTTCCCCATTCCAGATGTGTTTCTCCTGGATTGATTTACCCTAACCTTATCAGTGGGAAAATTAGTTGGCAGAGTGTCAGCTTAATGGGATCAGTGTCTTAAAGTGTTGTTGTCATTCCAAAATTTTTTAGGAGGTCCTTGGGTCATGTGTTACCCACAAATCTCTGTAATGGTGATTGACATCAGTATGGACCAATTAGCGTTAGTCCAGCCCCTGCCCATATAAGGGAGCTGCGTCCAATTATCGCTCTCTTGGGTTGCTGCTCTCGTGGATGCCAGACTAACAGGATGGTGCTACGCAACTTTCAAAGACATGCTAAGCCTCAAAACCTCCGGCCTCAGCGTAACCAAAACTGTGAGTTCAAATCTAAATCCCCGCTAATGCTAGCGTGACTACTGGACCGCAACTAACCCCTAAATCCAGTGAAGCAACGCATAGTACTAAAAGACTCTTAATGCTAAAGTCCCAACCTTTGTCAATCTCCAAAGAAAGCTCTTGTTATGCTCAGAGACTGTTGTATTATTGAAGCTTGCAGAAAACTTTCAGTAAAATTTAATACTGTTTCACTGTTTAACTCTCCGGTTGTGGACAATCTATTCTTCTCATCTACCTCCCTATCGCTCTTGGAAAGGGTGGCGGTAGGAAAAGCGTTATTGAGGAACCCTCACCCTGGCGAGTCAACCTGCTGCCAGAAAAGCGTGCAAGGAAAGCCCACGCTGTGCCACGACCCGCCCCTGGTCGTTGCTATCAAGTGAGCGTGTCACAGCCGAAAGGGAACTTAAAATCACAGTTGTTGTTTCCGGGAGGATAGGAAGTCGGGGCTGCACCGATGACGTTCTTCCGGCCAGCAGCCATCTTGGCGAAGCCCAATATAAAGGGAGCCCTGCACAGCGACCTCTTCAGTCCAGCCCCTGCCCATATAAGGGAGCTGCGTCCAATTATCGCTCTCTTGGGTTGCTGCTCTCATGGATGCCGGGCTAACAGGACGGTGCTACGCAACTTTCAAAGACACACTAGGCCTCAAAACCTCCGGCCTCAGCGGAACCAAAACCCTGAGTTCAAATCTAAATCCCCGCTAATGCTAGCGTGTCTACTGGACCGCAACTAACCCCTAAATCCAGTGGAGCAATGCATAGTTCTAAAAGACTCTTAATGCTAAAGTCCCAACCTTTGTCAATCTCCAAAGAAAGCTCTTGTTGGGTTAAAAGGCTGATGTATTATTGAAGCTTGCAGAAAACCTTCAGTAAAAGTTTATACTGTTTCAGAAAGTCTCCGGTTGTGGACAATCTATTCTTCTCATCTACCTCCCTATCGCTCTTGGGAAGGGTGGCGGTAGGAAAAGCGTTATTGAGAAACCCACACCCTGGCGTCACGAATAGCAAGGGTTAACAAGCACCCTTTAATTACTGCACAGCTACACTCCCCATACCATACACCCCCCCCCCCCCCCCCCCCCCAGGCTATCACAATTCCCTTGGAAAGGGTGCAAGACAAAGACAATTGTGTGAAACACTAACTCTGTCCAGAGGCCCACACAGAGTTTTAGTGTTGCAGAATTGTCCTTGCACAGCTGTTTCTTCTTCTAGCTAAATGATTCTTCCTCTCGGAAAAGGAATTGGATTGTAGAGATGTTTGTCCTTTCAGCTTTGACTTGAGACAGTCTTTGATAAACCTCCTAAAGCACCACATGTCACCTTTATCACTGCAACCAACCCAGAACTGACTTAGGTTAGACTTTAGCAACTGCAATTGGATGCAGATTCTCTGGCCGGGCCAGGTCTTGGTTAACTTGCTTCACAGCAGGTTTAGTTGGATGGAAAAACTGAACTAAGTTTTAACTTCCTTTCCTCCAATAGCCCAACCGGATACAATCTAACCAGATGCTTACACTTCTCTGGACTGGGCTCTTCTAATTTGCTTAGACTGGTTCGAGCATTCTAGGGAAAGATGTTTGGACTTAGGAGACTCCCCCAGAACCTTCTAGCAGAAGTTAATCTGAGTGAAGGTCATGTGACCAAAGTTTCATGCATCCTTTGCATTTAATCCACCAGTGGTGGCACTAAACAGCAAAATATTAACCCTTTTGCTTCCTAAATACCAGAGTGTATGCAGCCACACTAATGCAACAGACAGAATTACATGTGAGGCTCACTATACCCAGGTAAAGATTTAGGCCTAGATTTATCAAACTGTGAGAGTAAAAGGGGGGTGGTTTTCCCACAGCAGCCAATCACAGCTCAGCTTTCACTTTACCAGAGCTCGTTAGCTGAGCTGTGATTGGTTGCAACGGGAAAATCACTACAGCAGCTAAGAGATGGGAACAATATGGAAATCCAACAAGGAAGGCTTCTTTAATTTAAAAAAGAATTCAACCAAGTATAGGTTCCAGGTTGACTCCATGAAAAAGCCTGACAATGTGCCGCCTACAAAGCTACTTTACCTCTAAATTAAAACTGATCATATTGCACCCCTTATAGACTCAGCTATGGCACCTCTATAACAAAAGCAGCCAGTAATAAAAAAATGAAGTAAAACTTCATTTTTTTTATATCACATTGGGAACTTTTTACACTCTGCTTTTTCAATGATTATTCAATTAAGTCTTTTTTTAAGTCTTAGTCTTATTTTTAGTGATTTGCATCCATTATGCTGCAATTACTATAACAATGAACAGGAAATTATTCTCAAAAAAATAAACAAAAGTAAAAAAATGTGTATTGTAGACTTATTGTGGGGTATTGATTCCAACATCCCATAATAAACTGTTTTGTTTCCCTTGTGAAAAAAAATTACTTTTCACATTATTTAGGTAAGGGAAAACCCACAGAATATGTCAGAAGCCAAAGCCATTATAAAGTGTTGATGGATCTTGAGCAATCTGTGTCTTGTGGTCATAACATCCCTCAACGCCTCCAAATGACTGACCTGCTGACCCGGCTTGGGATTTTCCCCAGTCACAATTACTGGAAGAGTACAGAATTTCATAAGAGGCTCATTGTATTATTTTTTTCCACTCAAATCCAAAATAACTCTAGTGAACAGATGAAGAGGCAACTCTAGCATGAAACAAGACACTATTATGTAAATACTGTGTTTAAAAAAAATTGTATTGTTTTATATGGTAAATAAAATTTACCAAAAAAAAAAAAAAACAAGACACTGTCCCACATTTTCTTTCCCATTCCGTCACTTTTGTGTTGAATTTTACAATACAATCTTGACCCGTATTTTCATGTGCCAAAATTATTGCAAATTGCAAGACTTTACAAGAAGAAAGCTGAGGAAACTCACAAATTGCATTTTTTAACTATACAAAGTGGGAATGCCCACAGGTTTTTTTCACATATTTATTATTGCAAAAAAGGTAAAGAAAACTACTCTGGGTTTTTTTAGATTATCATTTCTCTATTAAAGGGGTACTCCCATGGAAAACTTTTTTTTTTTTTAAATCAACTGGTGCCAGAAACAGATTTGTAAATCACTTCTATAAAAAATGTTAATAGTTAATAGTACTTTTTAAGGGCTGTATACTAAAGAGAAATCCAAAAAAGAAATGCATTTCCTCTTATGTCATGACCACAGTGCTCTCTGCTGACCTCTGCTGTCCATTTTAGGAACTGTCCAGAGCAGGAGAAAATCCCCATAACAAACATATGCTGCTCTGGACAGTTCCTAAAATGGACAGCAGAGGTCAGCAGAGAGCACTGTGGTCATGACATCAGAGGAAATGCATTTATTTTTTGGATTTCTCTTTAGTATACAGCCCCTAAAAAGTACTGGAAGGATTAAGATTTTTTAATAGAAGTGATTTACAAATCTGTTTAACTTTCTGGCACCAGTTGATTTAAAAAAAAAAAAAAAAGTTTTCAACAGGAGTACCCCTTTAATGTTTTTTTTTTTAACCTGACTGGAGCACAGTGCGCCATTTATGTATTTATATCAGTGTGTCACAATTTTCATGCACTAAATAAGTAAATCTGGTCAATAAACCCAGTTGGATAAAATCGAAATAGGAAAAGAACCTACAACAATAGTAAATCTGGGCAATTGTCTGCAATGCTCACCTGATATTGAATCATAATGTATATTTGATCATGTTTTACATGCTCTATGGCCCACATTTATCAAACTGTGAGAGTGGAGAGATTTTTCCACAGCAACCAATCACAGCTCAGCTAACGAGCTCTTATAAAGTGAAAGCTGAGCTGTGATTGGTTGCTGTGGGGAAATCACAAATTTTTTTCTCTCACACAGATTGATAACAAAAAATAGATTAACAGTTAGTTACAATATATTATAGCGAATAAGCTTTTTTGCAAAAGGCAAAAAAGTGCACTGCATTAAGGGGGTTATTCGGCTTCAAGAGATAGAACACCACTTTTAGCAGTGGCAGGCCAAGGATCTACGTAGTTGTCCTATATAAGTAAATGGGACCTGGCAGTGATAGCTAATGAGCAGCAATAAACATTAAACAGCAGATCCCCTGCAGATCTGATATTGGTGGCCTATCTGAAGACTGGGACATCAACTTTAAAAGGTTGGATGACTCTTTAAAGTGTTCAAAAGCTACAAAAGTTAAAGGAGCCCATTGAAGTCAAAGGGTAGCAAAATCAGCTGCAGAAAATATGCAGCAAAATGTGACACGTGTGACCCTACCCTACTATTAAAGTGTTCAGGATCCCTTTTACATGGTCAAACAGAAACAGCTGATTTGAAGCCAGTTACCTCCTAACACACCTAAATGTTACAAAGTAATCCTAGAGCATACTAAAAGCAAGTGAATATACGCTATACAAGAAGCCTATTAAAATAGAAGTAGGACTGCACAGTAAAAACTTTATCACAAAACAAATAAAACATTGACAATTACAAAACACATAAAAATAGAAATGCTATTGGGATATAATACTGTAACTATTTAGCCCTAAAGAAAAAAAAACACTATATCCAATATAATAGGGAAGTAAACACATAAGAATATATGAAATATTATATAAAGTGTGTATGTATGTGTACACACAAATATATTTACAAAACCAAACAAAAAAATTCTGCAAAATATCTGAAAAATAGGAAACAACTTAAAGGGGTACTCCGGTGAAAACCTTTTTTCTTTTAAATCAACTGGTGCCAGAAAGTTAAACATATTTGTAAATTACTTCTATTAAAAAATCTTAATCCTTCCAGTACTTATTAGCTGCTGAATGCTACAGAAGAAATTCCTTTCTTTTTGGAACACTGATGACATCACAAGCACAGTGCTCTCTGCTGACATCTCTGTCCATTTTAGGAACCGTGCATAGCAGATGTATGCTAAAGGCAGCATGGTGGCTTAGTGGTAGCACTGCTGCCTTGCAGTGCTGGGGCCTTGGGTTCAAATCCCACAAGGACAACAATAAATAAAGAGTTATTATAATGACGTCAGCAAAGAGAACTGTGCTCGTGATGTCATCAGAGAGAATTCCAAAAAGAAAATAATTTCCTCTGTAGTATTCAGCAGCTAATAAGTACAGGAAGGATTAAGATTTTTTAATAGAAGTAATTTACAAATCTGTTTAACTTTCTGGCACCAGTTGATTTAAAAGAAAAAAGGTTTTCACCGGAGTACCCCTTTAATAATGGAAAATTAAATATTGCCTTATGGAGACCATCCTATTAAGACCTTCTGGAAAACATGTAACTAATGTTATGATCTAGAATACCTCCTAATCCAGTAGTTTTTGTTTGTGACACCTCCTCTCAGTGACAAACTGACCCTCTCAATTCTTTCACTAGGAAAGGAATTCGTCCAGCACTCGGGATATGCAGGTAAAATAAATTCTTGCTTTATTAATAAGTCTTCAGACAGGAGTCACAACAGAGAGGATGTCTGACGCATTTCGCACCTAGGTGCTTAATCGTAGACTGGGAGTAGCAGCAGCCATGTGACGGCCCGCCTGCCGTTCAGAAGGCTTGTCCACAACGCTCGTCACACGTTGTGAGTCACACAATGATAGGAAGGAAGTAGGGAGGGTGTGTGAGTAGTTAGAGAGCCTATATAAGTGGTTTGTCATGGGCCTGAGGGAGAGGGAATGGTGGTGATGATGATGATGGGGGGGGGGGGTATTGGTGCTTGTGATACTGATGATGATGGGCCTGGAGGAGAGGGAATAATGGTGGTGGGGAGGATGATGATGATGATTGGGGGAGGGTTAATGGTGCTTGGCATACTAATGATGATTGGGGGTGGTTATGGTGCTTGGGATACTGATGATGATTGGGGATGGTTATGCTGCTTGGGATACTGATGATGATGGTTGGGGGGGGGGGGGGCATTTTGCTTGTGATACTGATGATGATGATGGGCCTGGGGGAGAGGGAATAATGGTGGTGATTATGATGATGATGATGATTGGGAGGGAATAGTGCTTGTGATACCGATGATGACGGGCCTGGGGTAGAGGGAATAATGGTGGTGGTGAATATGCTGATGATGATTGGGGGGGGTTAATGGTGCCTGTCATACTGATGATGAGGGGCCTGGGGGCAAGGGAATAATGTTGGTGGTGATGATGATAATGATTGGGGGGTGGTTCATGGTGCTTGGGATACTGATGATGATGGGCCAGGGGGAAAGAGGGAATAATGGTGGTGGTGGTGGTGATGATGATGATGATTGGAGGGGGGGTTAATGGTGCTTGTGATACTGATGATGATGATGATGATGATGATGATTGGAGGGGTGGTTAATGGTGCTTGCTATAATGATGATGATGATGGGCTTGGGTAGAGGGAATAATGGTGGTGGTGATGATTGGGGGGTTAATGGAGCTTGTGATACTGATGATGATGATGATCGGCCTGGGGGAGAGGGAATAATGGTGGTGGTGGTGATGATGATGATGATTGAGGGTGGTTAATGGTGTTTGGGATACTGATGATGATGATGGGCCTGGGGGAGAGGGAATAATGGTGTTGGTGGTGATGATAATGATTGGGGGTGGTTAGTGGTGCTAGGGATACTGATGATGATGGGCAAGGGGGAAAGAGGGAATAATGGTGGTGGTGGTGATGATGATGAAGATTGGAGGGGGGGGGGTTAATGGTGCTTGTGATACTGATGATGATGATGATGATTGTAGGGGGGGTTAATGGTGCTTGTGATACTGATGATGATGATGATGATGATGATGATGGGCCTGGGGGAGAGGGGATAATGGTGGTGGTGGTGATGATGATTGGGGGGTTAATGGTGCTTGTGATACTGATGATGATGATGATGGTGGACCTGGGGGAGAGGGAATAATGGTGGTGGTGGTGATGATGATAATGATTGGGGGGTGGTTAATGGTGCTTGGGATACTGATGATGATGGGCCTGGGGGAGAGGGAATAATGGTGGTGGTGGTGGTGGTGATGATGATAATGATTGGGGGGGTGGTTAATGGTGCTTGGGATACTGATGATGATGGGCCTGGGAGAGAGGGAATAATGGTGGTGGTGGTGATGATGATGATGATGGGCCTGGGGGAGAGGGAATAATGGTGGTGGTGGTGATGATGATGGGGGGGGGGTTTAGCAACCATTCTCAAGCCAGAAATTTTTGACCACTACAAAGGTAAGCTTTTTTTCTCATTTTAAGTGTTATAATGCTACTAATGATATAGGTGTATTGCATACTGCTTAAATTACCTTTATACTACTTAAATTGTTTTTTTTAGAGGCGTTTTTCATGATTTTTTCATTTGCTGTTCCCCTGCGGAAAAACAAATTTTTGGGAAACCAACATTTTAGGTAAAAATTTTTTTTTTTTTTTTACATATGCTAAAGTTGTGAATCACCTGTGGGGTATTAAGGCTCACTTAACCCCTTGTTACATTCCCCGAGGGGTCTAGTTTCCAAAATGTGATGCCAAGTGTTTTTTTTTTTGCTGTCCTGGCACCATAGGGGCTTCCTAAATGTGGCATGCCCCCAGAGCAAAATTTGCTTTCAAAAAGCCAAATGTGACTCCTCCTCTTCTGAGACCTGTAGTGCGCCAGCAGAGCACTTCTCACCCCCATATGGGGTGTTTTCTGAATCGGGAGAAATTGGGCTTCAAATTTTGGGGGGTATTTTCTGCTATTACCCTTTTTAAAAATGTAAACATTTTGGGAAACCAAGCATTTTAGGCAAAAAAAATTTTTTTTTTTAACATATGCAAAAGTCGTGAAACACCTGTAGGGTATTAAGGTTCACTTTACCCGTTTTTACGTTCCCTGAGGGGTCTGGTTTCCAAAATGGTATGCCATGTGTTTGTTTTTTTTGCGGTTCTGGCACCATAGGGGCTTCCTAAATGCGCCATGCCCCCAGAGCAAAATTTACTTTCAAAAAGCCAAATGTGACTCCTTCTCTTCTGAGACCTGTAGTGCGCCAGCAGAGCACTTTTCACCCCCATATGGGGTGTTTTCCGAATCGGGAGAAATTGGGCTTCAAATTTTGGGGGGTATTTTCTGCTATTATCCTTTTTAAAAATGTAACATTTTTGGGAAACCAAGCATTTTAGGTAAAACATTTTTTTTTTTTTTTTTACATATGCAAAAGTCGTGAATCACCTGTGGGGTATTAAGGTTCACTTTACCCCTTGTTACGTTCCCTGAGGGGTCTAGTTTCCAAAATGGTATGCCATGTGGTTTTTTTTTGCTGTTCTGGCACCATAGGGGCTTCCTATATGCGGCATGCCCCCAGAGCAAAATTTGCTTTCAAAAAGCCAAATGTGACTCCTTCTCTTCTGAGACCTGTAGTGCGCCAGCAGAGCACTTCTCACCCCCATATGGGGTGTTTTCTGAATCGGGAGAAATTGGGCTTCAAATTTTGGGGGGTATTTTCTGCTATTACCCTTTTTAAAAATGTAAAAATTTTGGGAAACCAAGCATTTTAGGTAAAAAAAAATATTTTTTTTAACATATGCAAAACTCGTGAAACACCTGTAGGGTATTAAGGTTCACTTTACCCCTTGTTACATTCCCTGAGGGGTCTAGTTTCCAAAATGGTATGCCATGTGTTTTTTTTTTGCTGTCCTGGCACCATAGGGGCTTCCTAAAGGTGACATGCCCCCCAAAAACCATTTGACGCTCCTTCCCTTCTGAGCCCTCTACTGCGCCCGCCGAACAATTAACATAGACATATGAGCTATGTGCTTACTCGAGAGAAATTGGGTTTCAAATACAAGTAAAAATTTTCTCCTTTTTACCCCTTGCAAAAATTCAAAAATTGGGTCTACAAGAACATGCGAGTGTAAAAAAGGAAGATTGTGAATTTTCTCCTTCACTTTTCTGCTATTCCTGTGAAACACCTAAAGGGTTAATACACTTATTGAATGTCATTTTGAATACTTTGGGGGGTGTAGTTTTTATAATGGGGTCATTTATGGGGTATTTCTAATATGAAGACCCTTCAAATCCACTTCAAACCTGAACTGGTCCTTTAAAAATAGCGATTTTCCAAATTTTGGGAAAAATTTCCAAATTGAAGCTGAACTTTGAAGCCCTCTGGTGTCTTCCAAAAGTAAAAACTCATAAATTTTATGATGCAAACATAAAGTAGACATATTGTATATGTGAACCCAAAAATGATTTATTTTGAATATCCATTTTCCTTACAAGCAGAGAGCTTCAAAGTTAGAAAAATGCAAAATTTTCATTTTTTTCATCAAATTTTGGGATTTTTCACCAAGAAAGGATGCAAGTTACCATAAAATTTTACCACTACGTTAAAGTAGAATATGTTACGAAAAAACAATCTCAGAATCAGAATGATAACTAAAAGCATTCCAGAGTTATTAATGTTTAAAGTGACAGTGGTCAGAATTGCAAAAAACGCTCTGGTCCTTAAGGTGTAAAATGGCCTGGTCCTTAAGGGGTTAATCCAGTCCGCACTTTGTAATAAACCAAAACTACTGTCAATCAAAGCATACGGACTATATAAATTCAAACAAATATGGGCTACTCTACATATCGCTACTGAAGAAGAGGTTTCCCCAAAACGCGTTTAGCTACTATACCCTACCTATACAAACCACCTAAAACCAGATGTATACCTAAATACATTTGCAACAGCTGGAACCTGTTAAAACCGGGACCATCAGGCGTGCGCAAAGGATATCCATCCAAAGGATAGGGGATAAGATGCCTGATCGCAGGGGTCCCGCCGCTAGGAGCCCCTGTGATCTTGCACGCCGCACCCCGTTAAAGTCATTCCCTGGATAAGATGTCTATGGGCTGGAGTACATTTCATTTTCACTGTCATTTTTATTTTTACATGTATCAATCATATATTTAATATCATATCTATTTACCCTAGTCTACAGCAAGGGCCCTGCTTGGACTATGTTTAAGGCCCCTTTCACACTATAAAAACCCTTCCGTTATGAACGCCCGTTAGGAAATCGGCAGTTATACGGCCGGTACAAAATCCCTAATGGACGTTAGAAAATCCCATTATAGTCTATGGGATTTTTCCAATAACGGCCGTTATTTTGTGACGGGCGACTGAACGGGAGAAATAGTGCATGCACTAATTCTCCCGCTACTATCGCCCGTCACAAAATAACGGCCGTTATTAATAACGAGCGATAACGGGTTAAAACGGCCATTAGAAAAATCCCATAGACTATAATGTACCGGCCATAGAACTGCCGATTTCCTAACGGGCGTTCATAACGGAAGGGTTTTTATAGTGTTAAAGGGGCCTAATATTATTTTACTACAATAAATATCAAATTTTATTAAACTAGTCAGTATTCACTCTTTTTTGTATATATATCTAGAGGTCGGTATCCTATATTGTTTTTTATTTATTTATTTCTTGGCACGTAAGGTTGCGTGCAACACCAGTACCTCGATGTATATATTTATTTTCCCATATAGTGAGAGCCCCCTGTCTTCCAGTTGTTTCCTAAAAACTGATCTGGACTTTACGGAGTGGACAGAAAGAATCCTCTCCAAACAACAAATGCCTGTCTGGAGTTTGCTAAAAAGGACCTAAAGAACTTTCAAAATATGGGAAACAAGATTCTCTGGTCTGATGAAACTAAAATTAAGTTTTTGGCCTCAAATCCAAGCTTCATGTTTAAAGGAAACCAGGAAATACTCATCATCTACCCAATACCATCCCTACAGTAAAGCCTGGTGGGGGAAGCATCATGCTGTGGGGGTGTTTTTCAGCCACTGGGACCGAAAGACTGGTCAGAGTTGAAGGAAAACTGAATGGAGCAAAGTACAGAGATATTCTTAATGAAAACCTGACCCAGAGTGTTTTGAACCTCAAACTATTGCTGAATATTCACCTTTTTAAAGACAGTGACCTTAAGCCCTTAATGACCACAGGCATACGGGTACGCCCTGACGTCCTGGTACTTAAGGACCAAGGGTATATTTGTACGCGCATGGGAATTCCGGTCCCCACCGCTCCCCAGACGGGGACCTGCCCGGGATGGCTGCTGAAATCATTCAGCAGGCACCCCGTGCAAACCCCTGGGGGGTCCTGAGACCCCCCATGATGGTCGATCGCAACAAATCGTACCGGAACAGTGTCCTATATTATATCCTGTTTGGTTGATCTGATCTTTTTCCTTTGTACTTGCACCTGTTTGTGAACAGTGTCCTATGTTCCTGTATCAGTTTGCCTGTTTATATTCTTCCCTGTTAGTATTTGTATCCAGTTTGGTATTTCTGGTTGTCTAGTAGTTTCCCATTTTTGTTCTGGCCATGTATGGAGTCTTTTTAGGGTCAGTTAAGGCTCACTCTCCCTGTCCCCCAGTCTGTCCTGACACCAGTATTATCGAGTTTACAAATTTAAGCATCATCAAAGATTGCTAATTTTGTTTCTTCATTATTCAGTCCAGGTAACCCAGTCACATATGTTGGCATTAGATATGCGCACACTGAGCCCAGAGAACCTGGTCATGCTCAGAACTATAGGGTTACATTGGCTTGCCAAGCTTTTGAACTTTTCCAGGCTCGGCCACGCACACATGGCATTTTGGCCTCTGAATTAATGAAGGAAGTACTAGGAACACTGAGATGGTGTCAGGTTAGCCCAGCATACCTTGCAGCTAGCAGCAAGATCACATGACCCCAAGTTATTAAATTATTGCTTGCATTTATGTGACATAAAGTTCCCAGGCCAATCAGGAAACAGCATGGGGGTGGGTTTAAAAGGCTGATGATCCCTTATGTACTGCATAGCAGCTGCCATCTTGGAGAGAGAAAGCTGAGAGAGAGCTCAGAGGAACTACTAATCCCAGAAAGCCTTCACTAATCAAAAATAATTTGAAAGCAAGAATTGCAAAGCATTGTTCTTAGACAGCAAACTTCTGTCATCTGCATTTCTGTTTCCAGTTAGTGCACTACAAATCACAGCCAGCAGTTTCACTACAAAAAAGGCTTATAAAAGCTATTAAATTACAAGCTGAGCAAAGCATTGAGCAGTGGGCTGACTTCAGATAGTGACCGCCTGTCACCTGCATTACTGAATTCAGTTGGTGCACTACAAATCTCAGCAGTCTGACTTCAGAACAAGCCTATGAAAGCTATCAAATTAAAATACCTAGCAAGCAGAGCAAAGCAGTGGGCTTACTTGTATTTTAGCATAAATTTAAAATCACTGTGAACACAGATAACCCATTTTAGGCCAAGTTACATGTATTTTCCGGGTTTAACTCCTTGGGGACGGAGCCCATTAGAACCCTAGGGACGGGAGCATTTTTTGCAATTCTGACCACTGTCACTTTAAGCATTAATAACTCTGGGATGCTTTTACTTTTCATTCTGATTCCGAGAATGTTTTTTGTGACATATTCTACTTCATGTTAGTGGTAAATTTTGTCGATACTTGTATAATTTCTTGGTGAAAAATTCAAAAATGTCATGAAAAAAATGAAAATTCAGCATTTTTCCAACTTTGAAGCTCTCTGCTTGTAAGGAAAACAGACATTGCAAATAAATGATATATTGATTCACAAATACAATATGTCTACTTTATGTTTGCATCATAAAATTGACATGTTTTTACTTTTGGAAGACATCAGAGGGCTTCAAAGTTCAGCAGCAATTTTCCAATTTTTCACAAAATTTTCAAAATTAAAAATTTTTAAGGGACCAGTTCAGTTTTGAAGTGGATTTGAAGGGTCTTCTGGTTAGAAATACCCCATAAATGACCCCATTATAAAAACTGCACCCCTCAAAGTATTCAAAATTACATTCAGAAAGTTTGTTAACCCTTTAGGTGTTTCACAGGAATAGCAGCAAAGTAAAGGAGAAAATTCCAAATCTTCATTTTTTACACTCGCATGTTCTTGTAGACCCAGTTTTTTAATTTTTACAAGGGGTATTAGGAGAAAAAGCCCCCCAAAATTTGTAACCCAATTTCTCTTGAGTAAGGAAATACCTCATATGTGTATGTAAAGTGTTCGGTGGGCGCAGTAGAGGGCACAGAAGGGAAGGAGCGACAGTGGGATTTTGGAGAGTGAATTTTTCTGAAATGATTTTTGGGGGACATGTCACATTTAGGAAGCCCCTATGGTGCCAGAACAGCATAAAAAAACACATGGCATACTATTTTGGAAACTGCACCCCTCAAGGCATGTAACAAGGGGTCCAGTGAGCCTTAACACCCCACAGGTGTTTGACGACTTTTCGTTAAAATCAGATGTGTAAATGAAAAAAAAAATGTTTTCACTAAAGTACAGTTTTTTTCCAAATTTACCATTTTTACAAAGGGTAATGGGATAAAATGCCCCCCAAAATTTGTAACCCCATCTCTTCTGAGTATGGAAATACCCCATGTGAGGGGCGTAAAATGCTCTGCGGGCAAACTACAATGCTCAGAAGAGAAGGAGTCACATTTGGCTTTAGGAAAGCAAATTTTGCTGAAATGTTTTTTTGGGGGCATGTCACATTTAGGAAGCCCCTATGGTGCCAGAACAGCACAAAAACACCCACATGGCATACTATTTTGGAAACTACACCCCTCAAGGCACATAACAAGGGGTACAGTGAGCCTTAACACCCCACAGGTGATTGACGAACTTTCTTAAAGTTGGACGTGTAAATGAAAAATTTGATTTATAACACTGAAATGCTGGTGTTACCCCAAACTTTTCATTTTCACAAGGAGTAATAGGAGAAAATGCCCCACAAAATTTGTAACCCCATTTCTCTCTAGTAAGGAAATACCTCATATGTGTATGTAAAGTGCTCTGTGGGTGCACTAGAGGGCTCAGAAGGGAAGGAGCAACATTGGACTTTTGGAGAGCGAATTTTGCTGAAATGGTTCTTGAGGGCATGTCGCATTTGGGAAGCCCCCATTATGCCAGAACAGTAAAAAAAAAAAAAAAAAAAAACACATGGCATACTATTTTGGAAACTACAAATAAGGGGTGCAGTGAGCATTTATACCCCACTGGCATTTGACAGATCTTTGGAACAGTGGGCTGTGCAAATGAAGAATTACATTTTTTATTTTTATGGACGACTGTTCAAAAAGTCTGTCAGACACCTGTGGGGCATAAATGCTCACTGTACCCCTTGTTAGATTCCATGAGGGGTGTAGTTTCCAAAATGGGGTCACATGTGGAGGGAGTCCACTGTTCTGGCACCATGAGGGCTTTGTAAACACACATAGCCGTCAATTCCAGCCTATTTCTCTAAAAAAGCCCAATTGCGCTCCTTCTCTTCTGGGCATTGTAGTTCGCCCGCAGAGCACTTTACTTCCACATATGGGGTATTTATATACTCAGAAGAAATGGGGTTACAAATTTTGGGGGCTTTTTTACTATTACCTCTTGTGAAAATGAAAAATTTGGGGTAACGCCAGTATTTCAGGGAAAATTTTTTTTTTTTTATTTTCATGTCCAACTTTAACGAAAAATTTTCAAAGACCTGAAGGGTGTTAAGGCTCACTATACCCTTTGTTACGTTCCGTGAGGGGTGTAGTTTGCAAATTGGGGTTACATGTGGGTGTTTTTTATTGCGTTCATGTCAGAACCGCTGTAACGATCAGCCACCCATGTGCAAATCACCAATTTAGGCCTCAAATGTACATGGCACTCTCTCACTCCTGAGCCATGTAGTTCGTCCGCAGAGCGTTTTACGTACACATATGGGATATTTCCGTACTCAGAAGAAATTGTGTTACAAATTTTGGGGGTCATTTTCTCCTTTTACCTCTTGTGAATATGAAAAGTATGGGGCAACACCAGCATGTTAGTGTAAAATTTTTTAATTTTTTTTACACTAACATGCTGGTGTAGCCCCCAACTTTACCTTTTCATAAGGGGTAAAAGGAGAAAAATCCCCCCCAAAATTTGTATTGCAATTTCTCCCGAGTTCGGAAATACCCCATATGTGGCCCTAAACTGTTGCCTTGAAATACAACAGGGCTCTGAAATGAGAGAGCGCCATGCACATTTGAAGCCTGAATAAGGAATTTGCAATAGGGGCAGACCCGGTTACCTACAGTAAAACCCTACAGCAGTGTTTCCCAAACAGGGTGCCTCCAGCTGTTGCAAGACTCCCAGCCTGCCAGGACAGTCTATGGCTGTCCGGCAATACTGGGACTTGTGGTTTTGCAACAGCTGGAGGCTCTGTTGAGGAAACACTGCCGTATGAGACGTAAGGGGGTGTATATGTAGTGTTTAACTTTTTATTATTTGTTAGTGTAGTGTAGTGTTTTTAGGGTACATTCACACAGGCGGGGGTTCACAGTAAGTTTTCCGCTGGGAGTTTGAGCTGCGACGGAAAATTTTCCGCCGCAGCTCAAACTTGTAGAAGGAAACCCACTGTAAACCCGCCTGTGTGAATGTATCCTGTACATTCACATGGGGGGGGGGGGGGGCGTGGCACCCCAAACCTTCAGCTGTGGCAAAATGACAACTCCCAGAATGCACTGACAGACCGTACATGCTGGGAGTTGTAGTTTTACAACAGCTGTAGGCACACTGGTGGGGAACCACTGAGTTAGAAAACAGACTCTAGCTCAGTGATTCCAACCAATGTGCCTCCAGCTGTTGCAAAACTATAACTCCCAGCATGTACGGTATGTCAGTGCTTTCTGGGAGTTGTAGTTTTGCAACAGCAGGAGGCACATGGGTTGGAAACACTAAGTTGGGAAACAGACTCTAGCTCGGTGTTTCCCAATCAGTGTGCCTACAGCTGTTGCAAAACTACAATTCCCAGCATGGCCAGACAGTCAGGGATACTGGGCGTATAGTTCTGCAATATCTGGCACTTCAGGTGTTGCAGAACTACAACTCCCAGCATGCCTGGACAGTCTGGGCATGCTTGGAGTTGTAGTTATGCAACAACTGGGGAAGAACAGTTTGGAGACCGCTAAGTAGTGGTCTCCAAACTGTGGCCCTCCAGATGTTGCAAAACTACAAGCATGCCCAGACTGTCCAGGCATGCTGGGAGTTGTAGTTCTGCAACATATGAAGGGCCAGATATTGTAGAACTACATGCCCAGCATCCCTGACTGTCTGGCCATGCTGGGAGTTGTAGTTTTGCAACATCTGGAGGGCTACAGTTTGGAGACCAACGTATAGTGGTCTCCAAACTGTGCCACTTCAGATGTTGCAAAATTACTACTCCCAGCATGCCCAGACAGTCGGTGCATACTGAAAGTTGTAGTTTTGCAACATCTGGAGGACCACAGTTTAGAGACCACTATACGGTGGTCTCCAAACTGTGACCCTTCAGATGTTGCAAAACTACAACTCCCAGCATGCCCAGGCAGCCTTTGGCTGTGTGGGCATGCTGGGAGTTGTAGTTCTGAAGCTTTTTGAAGGCCACAGAGAAGATCACTTACCCCGATCTTCACTGCAGCCTTCTTCAGCCGCACTTTCCGTCCGCTCCAACTGCTGTCGATGCCGTTGCCGCTGGTCCAGGATGCCTCTACCGGTCCGGGTAAGCCGGCCATGCTCCCCCCTCGCTGCACGTGTTCCCCCCTGCTCTGCCCCGACTTCGATCAGTGCGCAGAGTGGGGGGAAATGAACTCTAACCCCCCTGCCGCCCTCCTGCCATTGGTGGTCATCCTTTAGGATAGTCGGAGCTGTCTCTGACAGCTTCGATCATGCTTATTTTCCGGGTCTGAATTTTCCGGGTCTGAATTGACCAACGATTTGCCGCCATCGCTGACATGGGGGGGTCTCAGGACCCCCCTAGGCATTGCCACGGGATGCCTGCTGATAGATATCAGCAGTCATCCCGGTCCGATCACAGCCCGGCGAGCGATAGTGATCGTAAATGCGGAGGGCGTATGGATACGCCCTCCGTCCTTAAGTGACGGGACGCGAGGGTGTATGCATATGCCCTCCGTCCCCAAGGAGTTAATCAAACATAGTATTTCTACCTGGGTTTAACATAACAAATGCATAAAAAGCATTTGACTTTGACTGGTTGACTGGTAGGTAAGTGACAAATCACCCCAAAAAAATATAAAAACAGTAAACATAACTTACAAATCTTTTTCAATAAAAAAAAAATTGTTGGATGCCAGTAAGTATGTTGTACCAGTACATGTAGCAGCAACCAAGTGCCTGGTAATAAGAGTAGCAGCTTCAAGAGGTTGTGTGGTTTCAGAGGATAGTGCAGCCCTAGCGGACTGGATGACTCTTTCAAGGTCTTCTCAGGAGGAGAAAGGAGAGTCTGACAATATTACATTGAGGCAGGTGTCAGTGTATTCTTCATTATCTACAGTTGCCTGGCATTGTGGAAATGTCTATCCTAGATGGTCTCATCCCTCACACAACCCTTGATCCCCAAAAAGGAATCATTTTTTTCAGATTTTCATTTTCAAAGCTATTTCTTCTTCAACCAAATCCTACTTTTTGTATGGTGGATAATAATGCACTTTGTGTTACAGTTTCTGACCATTTTATTAAGTGATCTTTTCATTTTTATATAGGCTTAAAAATTCAGTAAATGTATTATATGTATATGTATTTCTTAGCGTACCATGGCTCAAGCTTGGTGCTAATTGCTGCAACCTGATCTCATGTTCCTTGGTGAATGTACGGTAATTTTGTAATGTTATACCACTTTTCTTTAAAAACTATTAAATATAAATTTTTAAAATTCTGTAAATATAGAATGCAAAAAAGCATATTATAAATCCCTTATTTATGACCAGAAAAAGGGATACCGCATCTTCTCTAAAAAAAAAATTGTCAAGACTGAAGTTGTGTCGAGTTAAAATCTTTCACAATACCAGATTAGAATTTTAATGCAACAGCAAACATGGGTCATAAAGTATAATAAGCCTTTCATAATTCAGGTGGTCAGCTCTCTGTATATCTACATTGCAAAATAACAAATAGAACATTGAGTTCTCCCAGTAAAAACCACATTACAGTAATACAAAGCACACCCTGAATATTGACAAATTTTATGTTGAACCATTCCGATCTGTCTGAAAAATACTAAAAGTCCATTGGTATACAAGGAAGTAATTTAAATAAGTTTATCCAATTTCCTGTCTTACTAAGCATTTAGTAATTGACATTATCTAATGCCAGTCTTATGCTTAGAATAGCTACAGTAGATTTAGACATAAGTTGATGCAAACAATAGTACATATAGTACACATACACTGGCTAAGGATTAATTTCAATGGAATTTGTCGTCAGGTTTTTAGGTTAACATATTTTTTTATAGAATCTTTGGTGCTGTTTTTTCTAATTTACCATTTTTCTATTTATATTTTATAATAATACTTAAAGCATACCTTTCATGTCCCACAAAAAAGTTTTTTGTAACTCAGTACCTAATCCTGATCATGTACGTATAATTGTTATGTGTCTAGCACCTATATTTCTCTCACAAATACCCTTATTCTGTTGCTCACTTGCTTTGTCATTCTGTGTTTTGGAGTAGGTGTGTCCTCATTCTGCATGACTTTTCCTCCCTGAGTGTTGGGTCTCTTCATTCAATCACTGCAGGCTGCTCTGTAAGCCCCTCCTCCCTGCTGCAGGCCGATAGGGCATGAGTGAGCACAGAGAAGGGCTGGTTCTGTCCTCACTTGATGGACTTTGTTTCAGTTTGGACAAAGATTTTGCTGCAGTCAGACAGTATTATGTTCTGGGTGGTATAGGGTGTTTTTTTTTATGTGGTGTCTCAGCACCAAAGGCTGTCCTGTAGGCTGTGGATCTCCTCGGGCAGACCTGTGGCACAGGTGTTGGGCCCACTAAGGGACTGACTGATGCGTTCCAATTGTTCAAGCACTTAATCAAATGTTTATTGTATTTCTTATATGCACAGCTTTATATGTTATTTATCTGTGTTATACCTTTTAAGAGTCAGGAGCAGTGTAAGCCCATGTGACCCTGCCTACCCAATGGGAATCCCTAAATTGTTAACTATATAGAGTAGTGAGGGAGGAGTTGCCCCAGTTCAGTTTCAGTTAGTTGAGAGATGAGTAAAGTGTGGTAAAGGAGTGAGTTGTGTGTGGAGAAGCTCTGAGGGAAGTCCAGAACAAATCTTTTCTCAAGTCTTATCCATCCATTCTGCAAGGTATCCTCCGTACAGAGGAAATTCAAGCCCTGGCAGAGAAAGCTGCAGGACCTTGTCAGAACCCTAGTGACCTGGAAATTCTTCAGTCTTATATCAAGTCTGTATTCATAAATAGGGTGAAAAGCACTATAAGTCCCACCAAAGCAATAGGGCTCCTAAGGGGTTTCACTGCATCCGCTCCACTCTGCGCCATACTGTTGCCGTGTAATACCATCTGTACCTTGCTCAGTAAAAGGCAGTTATCCGTAACCTGAAGTTGGTGTGTTTCTTTACTCCCCGTGTCTGGCCCAGGAGAAGCTGTCTCCAACCTCGGACCATGTATAGGCTAACGGTGCCCTGGCATCACAAAATGATCAGGTATTGGTTGCACCCCAATGGCACCACATTTATAAACCATGATTTCTATGAAAAGGAAAAAAAATCCTTATGAAGAATATTATAAAGGTTAATGTTTTGCCAAGATGTACAACATATAAAAAGGTTTTGAATCTGACAGTGCCCATTTAAATCTCTAAAAAGTTAGTTAGTTGATGTAATAAAGCCCTGATCATCAAGAAACAATTATAGAAAGAATACTATCCAACAATCAACAGTGAAAACTGAGGAACATTGTATAAAGTCAGTAAAGATCTTAGCCAGGAAGGCACATATTCTTGTCTTTAAAGGGGTACTCTGCCCCTAGACATCTTATCCCCTATCCAAAGGATGGCCGCCACACACCCTCCCGTAGACTCGCATTGAGGGGGCGGGGCATGATGTCATGAGGGGGCAGAGCCGTGAAGTCACGATACTCCATCCCCTGTATCGCCCGTCATCAGCCACGAAGCAATCCTGGCTCCATGCATCTGAGGAATGGGTTTGCTGCAGGAGAGATCGCGGCGGTCCCCAGCAGTGGGACCCCTGCAATCAGACATCTTATCCCCTATCCTTTGGATAGGGCATAAGATGTCTAGGGGTGGAGTACCCTTTAAGATCTTTCAGATTGTAGATTGCTTTGTAGAATCCTTAAATCTTGCAGTTTTCATTCTGGCCACTAGGCCTAAAACTAACTTTTTGTTTTGAGACTTCTTGTTCTGTACAGATCATTTTCCTGTACAGAGATCCCTTAACTTACAATGGCCTCAAAATACAATAGTTTCAACATACAGTGTTTTTTTTTTCTGGACCATTGTAACGTGAAACCAGTCTCAACATACAATGCTACGGGCAGTCCAGATTTGTGAAACATGTCAATGGCTGGAGGAACTGACCAATTAGAATGGGCATTTCACTGGTAAAACCAGGGCCGGTTTTAGACTAAGTGTGGCCCTGGGCAAAATTTTTAAATGGGCCCCCAGATTGCGTGACCAAAGATCACCATGTTGCGCTCCCTGAAATGTGCTGAATCTCAGCTAATGTGAGTAAATGAGATTGTGCTGCAAACTACAAGTGACTGTGACTACAACATTACAAATGTAATAATTCCATCCAGGATGAAATTGTGGCTGTGGTAATTTGGGGGTCGCAACATAACCCCATTTAGTGAAAATCAGCTCAGCTCCCCACTCTGCAAGAACAAAGTGCACGGACAGCTGTGGAGCAACAGGAACTTGTAAGTGCACAGGTAGAGAAATTCAGCGCAAATCAGTTCTTGGTTGGTTTATTAAACACTTAAAACGGCATCATAAATAGTGTTGAGCGGCATAGGCCATATTCGAATTTGCGATATTTCGCAAATATATGGACCAATATTCGTCATATATTTGCTAAATTCGCATATTCGTAATATTGGCGTTTTATTTTCGCATATGCGAAAATTTGCAAATACATAGTTACATAGTTACATAGTTAGTACGGTCGAAAAAAGACATATGTCCATCAAGTTCAACCAGGGAATTAAGGGTTGAACTTTGCATATGTGAATATTCGCATATGCGAAAGTTTGCATATGAAAATTTTCGCATATGCGAAAATTCGCGCGCCAGTCTCACACAATAGAATTAGAGCCTTCTTTACACCACACAAGCTGGAAGCAGAGAGGGATGATCATTGTGATGTGTACTGTGAAAAAAAAATATGAATAGATCCCTTTTAAAAGATTAAAGCAGTATGCCCATCTTAGCTTGTGATTCCATATCTATAGGATAGAGGATCACAAGCTGATTGGTGAGGGTCTGACTTCTAGGACCTACACCGATTCAGAAAATGGGTCAGGGACATAATAGTCCCTAAAATAAATAGAGTACCGTGCGCATGCGTGGCCATCACTTCATTCATTGACTATGGGGGCGCTGAAATTTAGAGAATAACAAGCTGAAGCAGGAACATCCCATTAAATTGGTGCTACCTCATTACCTGACCACCTACCCGATATGAATTAAAGAGAGATATGGAGAATTGCAGGTAATATGGAGAATATGCAGGTAACCTTCTCATATGGCAAATTAGTTGTTTACAAAATAAATTATAGTATTGTTTGATATCTTATTAAATATATTATCTACTTAATCTATGGAAATCAAAAGTAATTATATAACAGATATACAAATGTCATACTAAACTCCAGCTTGGAACAGACAGCTTATTTTAGTTATTTGCTAGATAAAATAATGTATATAAATTGAGGACTTTCCATCATTGCTTGCTGTGATTCACAGAAACAGGATCGGAGATAAAGAACCAAAAAAATGTTGTGATGCCTAAGGCTGTTTAATGTTCCTTTGTATCCAGCGATGGGTGTGTTGCACAAGCTGTGAGACCTCTAGTCCACCAGATGCACACGACAGGATTCATCTTTTATGTAAATAAATAATTTCAGAAAAATTCTGGACAAGCGTTTTTGTGCAGTAAACAAGTCCTGGATTTAACAACATTTTCAATCAAGCAGATGAACGTAGGAGACTAGGAGTTCATGAGCTGTCATCTAGATCAGTGTTTCCCAACCGATGTGTCTCCAGTCCTTGCAAAACCTCAACTCCCAACATGACTAAAGAGAAAAACTCAAACTCTTTGGCTGTCTGGACATGCTGGGAGTTGTAGTTTTTCAACACTTGGTGGCACCCCAGTTAGGAAAATGGATCTAGATGCATGCCACATTTTACCCTATTTCTTTGTACTAATTGTTAGCGGCAAGGAAGTAGCAGATCCGCTGAGCCTGTGTGAATGGGCCATGTCAGGGAGTGGAGTCTAAGGTGCTGCTGGTTTTCACCAGAGCCTGCCGCAAAGCAGGACGGACTTGCTACGGCAGGCGGCACCCAGGTGGCTACCCATAACACGACTCGTCCACACAGGCTGCTGAGGAGAAAATGTGGTACAGGAGAAACATGGCAACACGCATTCAGGATAGCAGAAGGTCAGAGCTGGCAGCACGGTAGCGAGAACAGGGACGTAGCAAGAGGTCAGAAGGACAACAAAGAATGGTGAAGTCCTTGTAGACTCAGAATCCTTGTGATTATAAGAAAAGGTTGACCCAATCGTCCTGCCGAGTTGAGACAAAATGACGGAGATAATCTCCCAGGATTTGATTAACTCAAATCTCTACCTGGCCGTTGGTTTAAGGGTGGTAAGCAGAAGAAAAGTCCAATTTGATTTTGAGACGGGAGCAGAGGGCTCGCTAGAACTTGGAAACGAATTGCACTCCTCGAACAGCAACGATGTGAGACGGGAGGCCCGTTCCCTCTGTCAAACCCCCTCCCCGCCATTCCCCCTTCCCTCCATCACAAACCCCCCGCCCGCATACCCCGTTCCCTCCGTTATACTTATCGGCAGCAGGCGTGCAAGGACAGCGGCGGCGACGAGGCGGCGGCGATGTGCGGAAGAAGTGGCCTCCCAGCCAGTGGCCGGGGAGCCAATGCGCTCGCTCCCGCCTGTCTGATTGACAGGCAGGGAGCGAGAGCAGCCTAAATGAAAAAGTGCTGATTGCCAGGCCAAAATCAGTCCTTTTTCAGGCGTGACGTCACGCCAGGCTGCAGCCGGCAACTAGGAGGGAGACCGCTAGTGGCCGGTTTGCAAATGTAAATTACACCCTTATAATAAAAAAAAAAAAATAATGAAATTATATTAGAGATATGTTGTAGTACATATGTACTACAACATATCAAAAAAAAAAGTTGGTGACAGTGCCCATTTAAGTTTTATAAGTCCAGCATGGTCAATATTAAATGCTATCAAGAAAGCATTTTCAAAAAGATGGTAACTGCTTGATGCGCTTTATATTTTGGACCATTATTTGACATCTCTTTTTTATCTCTCTCTGCCTGACCTCATCAACAATTCTGTATTCTTTGTGATTGTTCTTTTATTGCCCAGATCTTAGATTTGAGTGCACTTTTGCCTAAGGATTCTTACATCTATACATAACCCACAAGCCATCAGATCTTGCTATAGGACATTACTTTGCTAACACAACTTGGGGAGTCCCTGGCCAAAGTCTATATCCACCTTAGTGGTATATAAAGGTGGAAGATGCAAAACTGATTAGACTCTGTCACTATATAAGCCTTTAAAAGAAAAAAAAAGCAAAGAAAGTAGGTTTACCATCTGTCCGGGGGGGTTAGTTGTGACTAGAGATTAGGGAGCCGACTATGCTCAGAACTTTAGGGTGACAATGGCTTGACGAACATTTGAACAATGCCAGACTTGCACGAGCCTGGCAATGGCGGTAACAATAGCAGAAGGGATGAGGAATACATAGGGTTTTGGTACTTGAATGAAAGGAGAAAGTACTGGTAACACTGAGAAGACCTCAGGGTAGCCCAGCAAACCTTGCAGATAGCAGCAAGATCACATGACCCTTAGTTATCCAATCATTGTTTGTATTAAGTTACTTACAACTAGCAGGCCAATGAGGAGACAGCATAGAGGTTGGTTTAAGAGGCTGATAAAGCCCTATGCACTGCATTGCATCTGTCATTTCAGAGAGAGAAATCTGACAGAAAGAGCAAGAACTATGGATCCCAGAAAGCCTTCACAAATCCAATAACTTTCAAAGCAAGCTGAGCAAACCTCCTGTCACCTGCAGTACTGTGTCTAGTTGGTGCACTACAAATAAACAAGTAAACAAGTCTATAAAAACTATCACCTTACAAGCAGAGCAAAGCATTGATCAGTGGGCTGACTTCAGACAATGACCTCCTGTCACCTGCAGTACTCTGTCCAGTCGGTGCACTGCAAATCCCAGTCAGCAGTGAACAAGCTCACAAAAGCTAGCATTGAGAATGAACCTGGCATAGTCATCTAAGTACAAGTTACATGTATTTTCTGGGTTTAATTAAACAAATAGTATTTCTACCTGGGTTTAACATAACTAGGCATTTAAAAGCATTTTGAGTCATCACGGAATAGCCATCTAAGGACAAGTTACATGAATTTTCTGGGCATAATCAAGCACATAGTATTTTTACCTGGGTTTAACATAACTGTGTTAAGACTGGCTGTGGCAAAGCCATCTAAGGACAAGTTATGTGTATTTTTTAGAGCTCAGCTTTCATATCTTTGAAAGCTAAAATAAAAGTTGAGCTGTGATTGGTTGCTATGGGCAAATCACACTAGATTTTGTCTCCAACAGATTGGTAAATTTGGGACTGCTTATTTGTACCTGGATTTAACATAACTAAGCATTTAAAATTGTTGAGAGTAAATGCAAAATAGTTACATGTATTTTCTGGATGTAATAATAATAATTTTATTTATATAGCGCCTACAGATTCCGCAGCGCTTATAATTATGGGGTACAAACAAAGACAAGTATCAGACATAAAATTACACAATAACTATTCAAACAAGACGCGTGGGGATATGTTGAGGATATGTTGAGGTCAATTAAAGAATGTTATAGGCCAGTCTGAAGAGATGTGTTTTCAGGCCACATTTGAAACTATGGATGTTGTTGTTGAGTTTGAGGGATTGAGGTATAGCATTCCAGAGAACCGGTGCAGCACGAGTGAAGTCTTGGAGATGGGAGTGAGAAGTTCGGATTGTAGAAGATGTTAGTATGAGATCATTAGCAGATCGGAGAGAATGTGTAGGATAGTAGACGGAGATGAGAAAGGAGATGTAGGGAGGTGCAGCATTGTGGAGAGCTTTGTGTGTGAGACTGAGGATTTTGTACTGTATTCTGGACTGAATTGGTAACCAGTGTAGTGACTGGCACAGGGAGGAGGCGTCGGTGTAGCGGCTGGAGAGGAAGATGAGTCTGGCTGCAGCATTAAGGATGGACTGAAGAGGAGAGAGTTTGGAGAAAGGAAGGCCTATTAGTAAAGAGTTACAGTAGTCGAGGCAGGAGTGAATCAAAGCAATAATGAGAGTTTTAGCAGTTTCAGTAGTGAGAAACGGGCGGATTCTGGAAATGTTTTTGAGATGCAGGTGACAAGAACGTGAAAGGGACTGAATATGGGGAGTGAAAGACAGATCAGAGTCAAGTATAACTCCAAAACAGCGAGCCTGCTGCCTGGGAGTTATGGTAGTCCTACATACCGAGATGGAAATGTCAGGGTTAGGTACAGTATCAGTTGATAGAGAAAAAACAAGAAGTTCTGTTTTCGAAAGATTTAGTTTCAGATATAAAGAGGACATGATGTCTGAGACAGCAGAGAGACAGTCACTGGTATTCTGTAGGAGTACAGGGGTGATGTTGGAGGAAGAGGTATAGAGTTGGGTGTCATCAGCATAGAGGTGGTACTGGAAACCAAATCTACTGATTGTTTTTCCAATGGGGGATGTGTAGAGTGAAAAGAGTAGAGGACTCAGGACCGATCCCTGGGGAACCCCGACAGCAAGGGGAAGAGGAGAAGAAGTAGAGCCAGAAAACGAGACACTAAAGGAGCGGCCAGAGAGATAGGAGGAAAACCAGGCGAGAGCAGAGTCCTTGAGACCGATGGAGCGGAGACTACTGAGGAGGAGTTGGTGATCCACAGTGTCAAAAGCCACAGAGAGGTCCAAGAGATTCAGTAAAGAGAAATTGCCATTTGATTTGGCCGTCAGAAGATCGTTAGTGACTTTGGTTAGGGCTGTTTCTGTGGAGTGAAGGGAGCCGAAACCAGACTGTAAGGGGTCAAGGAGAGAGTTCTCGGAGAGATAGCGGGTAAGGCGGGAGTAGACCAAGCGTTCCAGGAGTTTGGAGATAAAGGGGAGATTTGACACAGGTCGATAGTTGGCTGCACAGGATGGGTCCAGAGATGTTTTTTTCAATAGTGGGGTTATGATAGAGTGTTTGAAAGAGGAGGGAAAGACCCCAGAAGAGAGGGAGAGGTTGAAGATTTTAGTTAGGTGACAGCTGATAGCAGGATAGAGAGACTGGATGAGGTGTGAAGGCATGGGGTCACTAGAGCAGGTAGTGGGGCGGGCGGAGGAGAGGAGCATGGAAACCTCATCCCCCATTACAGGCTCAAAAACTGAGAGTGTACTTTAGGCCGAAGGAGAGAGTTGAACGTGTCAAAAAGGCGTTTTGGGTTGTTAGACAGAGAGGAGATGAGGGAGGTAAAATATGTTTGTTTGGCGAGATGAAGAGCGGAGTAACAGGATTTAAGCATGAATTTATAGTGCAGATAGTCTGAAGAAGTCTTAGTTTTCCTCCACAGACATTCAGCACACCTAGAGCATCGCCTGAGAAAGTGGGTTGTTAGCGTGTGCCAGGGTTGCTGCCGTCTGTGTCGGGAGGTTCGCGTTTTAGAGGGTGCCATTTTATCCAGGGTAGACTTTAGGGTGTCATGATAATGTTTGGCTGCTAGATTAGGGCAGGAGAGAGAAGAGATTGGTGATAGTGAAGATTGTAGACTGTCTATAAATTGACTAGTGTTTATGGCACGCAGGTTTCTGTAAGTGTACAAGGTTGGAGTGTCCGGAAGAGAATAGGAGTTGCTGATAGAGAAAGAGAGAAGGTTGTGGTCAGAGAGCTCAAAAGGAGAATTATTGAATTTAGAGACAGAGCAAAGTCTAGAGAAGATCAAGTCCAGTGTATTCCCATCCTTGTGTGTGGGAGAGTCAGTAAGCTGTGAAAGGGCAAAGGAGGAGGTTAGAGACAGAAGCCGAGAGGCAGAGGAGGAGATTGGGGTATCAATGGGGATTTTAAAATCACCCATGATGAGTGTAGGTGTTTCTGAGGAAAGAAAGTGAGGGAGTCAGGTGGCAAAATGATCCAGGAACATTTGGGGAGAACCAGGAGGACGATAGATGACCGGCACTCTGAGAGACAATGGGCGGAAGAGCCTGAGGGTGTGGACCTCAAAAGAGGGAAACGTGAGTGAGGGTAATGGGGGGATGACTTGAAAAGTGCATTGTGGTGCTAGAAGCACCCCAACTCCTCCACCATGCCTGGTGTCAGATCTAGGGTATGGGAAAAGTGAAGGTCACCATAAGATAAAGCAGCGAGAGAAGCAGTGTCAGAAGGTTGTATCCATGTTTCTGTGAGAGCCAGCAGAGTAAGAGAATTAGTGAGAAATAAGTTTTGAATCTGGGTGAGCTTATTTAACCAAAACTATATTATTTTTACCTGAGTTTAAAATAAATACACACGGAACAAGCTTGGCCCTCGGAAAAGCTGGCAAGGATGACAAACTTTATGTTTTCTTGCTTGCACACCAATAATCTATGAACAATTGTAAACTTTGTTGTGACACAATATAAACAAAAACACTAAGAGACTAATGTTAAAAAAAACTATTAAAATAAAACTTTAATAGAGCCAATCCACAACACGGGGGGTCGGATGAAGAGCAAAATATCAGATGTGGAGAGGACGGGGTTAAGCTAGAACCGCACACGTTACTTTGCTTCCAATCGACTTCCTCAGGGGTGACACTCTTGAGTGAAAATGAAAGCTAAGCTGTGCTTGGTTGTTGTGGGCAAAACCCAGACAGTTTTGGTTTCTGGCAAATTGACAAATCTAGCCCACTGTGTGCACTGAAGGAGGCTTTTTCTTTAGACTTTAATAGAATACATTATTAAATTATTAAAACTGCTGTTATCTACCTATTTTACTGACCTTTTTCTTTTTAGTTTACAATGTGTGAACCTAGCCTAATAGTATCTAGTAATAGTTACTTCTTACTATACTATTGACAGTTAAAAGTAATAGTAATATTATAGTACATTTTCAGTCTTGATTATTTAATGTCTCATGAATACATGACCTCCAACTCAAGGGACTCATCTTCCCCCTTGTCTAAAGGACAAAATGCTGTAGTGTTTGCAGAGAGAAATGTCATAATAAGTAAATTTTTAACAGGCATTGATTTTCACAGATTTATAACACTTGCAGTTTGGTAGGACCCCTGTGGTAATGTACAAATATACATAAGAAAGGAAATCTTCAGGAGCGTGCTGCCCGGCTTTAGGGGGACTAACCTGCGTGCCTCATGGGCCAAAAACGCTCCCGCCAGTCCTCCAAGGGTGCCCCAAAGTCCCGGGGATCAGAAGTGCCCATTTTCAACTTCTGCGCCTGCTAGCGGAGCTGCCTGAACCTCCGGACACAGCTCCTTCCGGCGGCCTGTAGAGGACCTCTTCACTGCTCCTGCTGTGGCTCCACTGCTCTCCGGCATGGTCCCGCTGTTCCGGCAGGCCATAAGTGTGGGCTCAGGAGGCCTTCATACCCCACTGCAGCCTAGGCCTTACTGCTCAGCTACCCCTCAGTCGAGCTCCCGCCCAGACACTGCGTGGGCCGTAGAACCTCCTCCATCACCCTCTGGTGGAGCCTGAGAATTCTGGGGGACTTCTGTGCACTGTACACCTACGCTAACCCTACAGGAAATGGCAGCCATGACTTCTACCACTGCAGTCCTGGGGTCTCCTCTCCTCTACCCCTCACTGGTGGCCTTCCCTTCTCCCCACCAGGCCCTCCAGCCATCATGCCCAGATGGAAGACGCCCTCAAACTTCCCTGAACCCCTCATGGTGCTCCTCAGGGGGAAGCCCCTGGCATGTGCCAGCCTCTGTGGCTGAGCCCTGTGCTGAACTGCACTTAACATGTCTGCCTCCACACCCACAGCTGCCTGTGATGCACTTACCCCCTACCGGTCCACAGGGCTCTCCTTGCACTGATGCGGCACAAATTTTGCAATCTCACCCAGAGCTTCAAGCGCTGCTGTCTTTTTTACCTATGAAAAATTACATGGTGGCACTCACAGAGGAATTACGGTCTTCATGGCGACAAGATCTTTAAGTGGTGCAGTCGGAGGTGGACACCTTGTCTTCTGAAGTGGAGGTCCATGAAACTTTCCGCTCCACCACTTAGGAATCGAGGGAGGAGCTTCGCTCTGTTGTGGCACGGCAGGACGAGGAAAGCCTTAAATGTCTTTGGGGAAACTGTACTGCATCTAATGTGGGGGAACTATACAGCACCTAATGTCGGGAACTATACTGCACCTAATGTGGGGAACTATACTGCACCTAATGTGGGGAACTGTACTGCACCTAATGTGGGGGAACTATACTGCACCTAATGTGGGGAACTATACTGTACCTAATGTGGGGGGAACTATACTGCACCTAATGTGGGGGGAACTGTACTGCACCTAATGTGGGGGGAACTATACTGCACCTAATGGAGGGGGGAACTATACTGCACCTAATGTGGGGGAACTATACTGCCAACCTAATGTGGGGGAACTGTACTGCACCTAATGTGGGGAACTGTACTGCACCTAATGGGGGGAACTATACTGCACCTAATGGGGAGAACTGTACTGCACCTAATGGAGGGGAACTGTACTGCACCTAATGTGGAGGAACTATACTGCACCTAATATGGGGGAACTATACTGCACCTAATGTGGGGAAACTATACTGCACCTAATGTGGGGAACTGTACTGCACCTAATGTGGGGAACTGTACTGCACCTAATGTTGGGAAACTATACCGCACCTAATGTGGGGGAACTGTACTGTACCGCTAATGTGGGGGAACTTCTCTTTGTCTCCTTGTCCATTGTCTCTTTATCGCTCTCCCTCTTTCCCTCCTTCTCTCTCCGCTCCTTCCCTACCCCTCTCTGGTTCCTCCCTCTCCCTTCCCCCTACTAAGTCTTCCTCTCTATACCTTGCCACCGGTATGTTCTTGTGGTTGCGGATTCTTTGCTCTCCTCAGTGGACAGGCTCTACTCTAAGTTCAGCGGCTGCATAGTCTTAGGACATCGCTTAAGGTCGCATCCCTGAATGTTCAGGGTTTCAATGTCCCTGAGAAGAGAGCAAAGATCTTGTATGCCATGCATAAACAGAGGGCTTCCATAGTATGTCACTTTCTTAGAGACCTTGCTGCTGTTTTCCTAAATAGATATTATACCACTTGGTACCACAGTAGTAATCAGTCACAGAAGGTGAAGGGTGTTGCCATTCTGTTTCACAAGTCTCTCCCGGTCCAGGTTCTAGACTCCAAGGTAGACGAGGAAGGTCACTATGTTTTCATCACCTGCTCTATACAGGGGAGGACCTATACTATAGCTAAAATCTACTGCTAAAATCTACTGCTGCAAACCATGGTCAGTTGTCTTTTTTACAGAACGCATTAGATGAGTTGACGTTTTTTTCACAGGGCACGATGGTGGTGTGCGGGGATTTGAATGTTTCTTTGCTTCACTCCTTAGACTGTTCTTCTGGGACCTCTGTCTTGTCCTTCACGCAGTTGAATAAGATTCGTCAACTTCTCTTTAACATACAGCTGTCTGACCCGTGGAGACTGACTCACCCAAACACACGTGACTATACATTTTATTCTCACGCTCGTAGGGTGTACACCAGGCTTGATTACATTTTTGTCAGTCACTCTCTCTCCCTCAGGTACTCTCCACCTCCATTGGTTCTATAGTGTTCTCCGACGATGCTCCGGTTAATTGTGACATATCACTTCCGAGTGGTCCGAGGAGGGAATTTATGTGGAGACTTAATGAATCGCTCCTCTCTGATTCTTTTTGTTTAGCAGGTCTGAAAGCAGCAATCTAATTTTGTTTCAGATCACGTGAGCGACCCCACTTGCTGAAATGCATGCTCTGTGGCATTCTGATTAAACATGGTGCCCAGCTTAAGCGTGCGGCATCCCAAACATTACGGGACTTGCTCTCTCAATTGCATTCTCTCAAGTCTCTACATAAATCCACTCTCTCAGAAGAGGTCTTACGTGACCTGCTCAAGGTGCGGAGGGAGGTTACAGGTACCATCAGATTTGTTCCAGTGTGACGTTTGAATGGGGAAAGAGGGTGGGGAGACTGTTAGCCAGGGCCCTCAGGGATAAGCGTGATCTCCTACATGTACCCTCCATCAAGTAACCGAGGGGGGAGTTGGTATATCTCACCTCCCAGATATTAGAAAGCTTCAGGATGTACTATGTGGACCTATACGGGCTGAGCTCATCCTCAGCAGGCTCGCTTGGGGATTCTTCAGGACTCTAAGCCTATCTACAAAACACCACATTACCCACTCTGTCGTCACAGTCCCTTCAGGATCTGGAATAACCCTTCACATTAGAATAATTATTGGCAGCTATTTCCGCCTTGCCCTCCGGTAAAGTCCCTGGTCCAGACGGCTACACTTCTAAATGTTATAAACTCCTCACCTCCTCGTGGCCTTTAATGCTATCTCTGACTCCTTTCCCTTCCCGCCATCCTTTCTACAAGCTTTCATAACGGTTATACCTAAGGAGGGGAAGGATCCTAACTTATGTCAAAGTTATCGTCCAATATCCCTTATTAATGTGGACAATAAGTTGTACGCTAAACTTTTGGCACTTCGATTGACCCCCCCTGCTGGAGACCATAATCCACCCTGATCAGGTGGGCTTTGTCCCTGCTAGATAAGCTCAGGATAATACTGTGAAGACTTTCTCTCTGATAAATCATGTCCAGGTGTCTCCTGTACCCTGTATAATGCTGTCACTCGATGCCGAGAAGGTTGTCAACAGGGTGGCCTGGGTCTACCTGCGGGGGGTTCTCTCTCCCTTGGGTTTGGGCCCAATGATGTTACTGTGTATCCTTGCACTCTATACTCAACCCCAGGCATGAGTTTTAATGGGCCTGTCCTCCCCCATAAACATCTGCAATGGAACTACACAGGGCTGTCCCCTCTCCCCCTTCTATATGATTTGGTAATGGAGCACCTGCTGCAGGCTATCCGACAATGTGAAGAGGTTAAGGGGGTACAGATTCAGCGAGAACAGGTTAAATGTGCTGCATTCACGGGCAATCTCCTGCTCAAGGTTACTGACCCCGACTCCAGTTTGCCGGCCCTCCTCTCGCTTATAGATGAATACAGTAGATATGGTAATTATAAGCTCAATCTCACTAAAAGTGTTGCCCTTGATGTCTCCCTGGGTTCCCTGGGGGTCTCCTTCCTTCCTAGGCAATTCTCCTTTAAGTGGGCAACTTCCTCCTTCTGGTATTTTGGGGATTCAGGTACTCGGTGACCACTCACAGATATATGACTTGAACTTTGGTCCTCTACTCACCTCCTTTTAAACTGACTTGACTAAATGGGACAGACGAGACTTCTCATGGATCGGAAGGGGGAATATTATTAAAATTAATCTCTTACTATAACTTTATCTCTTCCAGACCATACCTGTACTCCTCCCACGGACGTTTTTCCAGGCCCTTGCAAAATTGTTCACTAAATATGTGTGTGGTTATCTGGGTCATCGTATGGCTCGTAGTTCCCTGGTGCGTCCCAAGGCGGAGGGGGTTTAGCTCTCCCTGACCCATACCTTTATTACCTCACAGCAGTGTCCACTCGTGTCGTGGACTGGTTCCATCACTCTCAGGGGAAGCTTTGGGAGCATTTGGAGACCCATGCTGTCCCGGCTCCTGCTCAAGTTGCTCCCTTGAACGCGCGTGACGTACTGGACTGCCACACGTATAGCCTGTCTTCTGTTAATAGCACAGGTCGTGCTGCGGGTACGACATCACTTTTTTGGCAGAGCTGGTCTCCTGCGTCCCAATGGTATCTTGACACCAATCCGTGATAATCCTGACTTCTCCCCGGGTGGGTCGGCGGGCTCTTATTTGGGTATGTCTAAGGGTGCCGTATTTGTTTTCTCCCATGTTCTCTACTCTGGATCCCTGAAATCAGTGGCGGAGGTCCTACAAGGGAGACCCTCTACCCCTATGGAAAAATACCCATCTCATGCACTTTTATAGTATTTGGAAACAGACGTTAGATCTTCATCGGGCTACCCTCACTTTTGAGTCTTTGTGTCTGGGCTTGGGTCCCCCAGGCCACCTAGTATCAGTGATTTGTGCAATGTTAGTTCGTAGTGCGTAGGCTGGGTGGTCTCGGAAGCTGGGCTGTACCTTGGACTCGCAGGCCTGGACAAAGGCCTATGCTTTATGTCATGGAGCCTCCATCTCCGTGAAACTGCAGGAAACAAATTACAAAGTACTATCTCGGTGGTGCCATGTGCCATCTTTACTGCACTGTTAATTCCTGACGGTTCTGGATGTGTGGCTCAGCTCTCAGGACTATGTCCCATATTTGGCTTGATTGTCCCCTCCTCCTTCCTTTTTGGTCGGGGTTTTTAGACATTGTTACTAAAGTGACAGGAATCGCCCTCCAGTGTTCTTGCCAGGTTGTTTAATTATCTATGCTCCCTAGCCATGTAAAATTTCTGCGTAAGGGTTTTGGTTTGTCTGCTGTTGGCGGTGGTGCGTAGAGTAATCCAGAGGAAATGGAAGTCAGTGCAGCCACTGTCTGTTACTGAATGGCTTCAGTAAGTTCTCCTTATACCGGGAATGGAGGAATGTATGGCGGAAGCTGCTTCAACCTCTGAAAGCTTTCTACTGTGTCGGATGCCATGGTTGGAGTTTTTTGACTCCCCTGAGTATCGTGCCCTATCTTTGGTGTCCTAGGGTTGTGTGGTATTCGATGTGGGTCCCGACAGTTGACAGGGCCCCATATAACTGGTGGCATTCTCTTCTTCTTTTCTTTTCCTTATCCTTATCCGCTCTTTCTTTCACTTTTCTCTTCTTCAACCCCCCCCCCCCTTCTGCCTCCTACCTTGTCCCTCACCTTGTTCTCTGTTCTCTTCCCTCCCCCCTTGCCCCTTACGTGTCCTACATGTGTCCCCTGTTCTCCTTAGTTTATACTCCACCCTGGTTTACGTTAGTTTGTTCTTTTTTTTGTTTCACCATGTAGTTCCGCCCTATACAATGTGCTAAGTCTCAGCCCACTTCAGTGTTGCTGGTAAGCTTTCGTGAGCACTATACTCTACTACGATTCTCCGAGCCTAGGCCAATGCTCAGCCTCTTGCCTTCACCATTCCTTGCAGTTGCTGATTTATGTGTATCCTTGACATTCTTATTTCCCTGTATTGTGCTCTTGATGACAATCATTGCTTATTATGTGTACCATTGGCGGATTACATGTGTATGTTGAGTTTTGCAATAAAGCATTTTTTTAATAAAAAAAAAAAAAAAAAAAAGAAAGGAAATCTTCAGTATAGAGAAGCAAAGAAGCGGCATCTCAGGTGTACTTGATCCAAAAGGTAACTTCTTTTTTTTCAGAAACCTACATATGAATATAAGCAGGTAGAATTACAGCGGGGAGAGACAGACAAGGGAGGTTATGGAGCGGTGGATTCATGGAGGTGGTCCGACAAAGTGCATTATGGGCAAGAAACGGCTGTTAGAATCCACCGCTCCATAACCTCCCTTGTCTGTCTCTCCCTGCTGTATTTCTACTGCCTGCTTATATTCATATTTATGTGACTTAAATAAAGAAGTTACCTTTTGGATCAAGTACACCTGAGATGCGCGTCTTTGCTTCTCTATACTGAAGATTTGCTGCAGCCTTCTTTCTGTTCTTGGACGCTGAGCACCTGGCGAAGATCCCAATAGGACTGTGGTCACACGGTACCTCACGTGATTTATCGCTATATTGGAAACGTGAGTAAAGGGTAGTACTCAGCTTCTTATGTATACTTTTTCTGAATATAAACAAGAAAGGCTTCCCTAAGAAGATGTTACAGTACTTCACTACTTTTACGGAAAAAAAGGAATGCTAAATTTCAACAGGTAAAATAAACATAAACATTTAGTTGTAATTTTTGTTTTTCTTTCTATCCTACATCATGGCCCTTTAGGAATTTCCCAAAAATGCCATCAATAACAATTCAATTGAGTTTTGTTGGTCTTCTGGTTGAAGGTACAGTGCCTTGCATAAGTATTCTCCCCTTGGACTTTTCTACACTTTTCGTGTACAGTGGGGATCAAAAGTTTGGGCACCCCAGGTAAAAATTGTATTAATGTGCATAAAGAAGCCAAGGAAAGATGGAAAAATCTCCAAAAGGCATCAAATTACAGATTAGACATTCTTATAACATGTCAACAAATGTTAGATTTTATTTCCATCATTTACACTTTCAAAATAATAGAAAGCAAATAAATGGTGTCTGCAAAAGTTTGGGCACCCTGCAGAATTTATAGCATGCACTGCCCCCTTTGGCAAGTATCACAGCTTGTAAACGCTTTTTGTAGCCAGCCAAGAGTCTTTCAATTCTTGTTTGAGGTATCTTTGCCCATTCTTTCTTACAAAAGTCTTCCAGTTCTTTGAGATGTCTGGGCTGTCTGTCACGCACTGCTCTTTTAAGGTCTATCTATAGATTTTTAATTATGTTGGGGTCAGGGGATTGTAAAGGCCATGGCAAAACCTTCAGTTTGGGCCTCTTGATGTAATCCCCTGTGCATTTCGAGATGTGTTTAGGATCATTATCCATTTGTAGAAGCCATCCTCTCTTTAACTTCAGCTTTTTCACAGATGGCATCAAGTTAGCATCCAAAATTTGCTGAAATTTTATTGAATCCATTTTTCCTTCTACTCGTGAGATGTTCCCTGTGCCACTGGCTGCAATACAACCCCAAAGCATGATTGATCCACCCCAATGCTTATCAGTTGGACAGAGGTTCTTTTCATTAAATTCTGTTCCCCTTCTTCTCCAAACATACCTTTGCTCATTCCGGCCAAAAAGTTTAATTTTAACCTTATCAGTCCACAGAACTTGTTTCCAAAATGCATTAGGCTTGTCTATATGTTCATTTGCAAAGTTTAAACGCAGATTTTTATGGTGAGGACGTAGAAGAGGTTCTCTTCTGATGACTCTTCCATGAAGACCATATTTGTACAAGTATCTCTTTATAGTGGAATAGTGTACCACAACTCCAATGTCTGCCAGATATTTCTGGAGGGATTGTGCAGTCAAACGTGGGCTTTGAATTGTTTTTCTCACGAGCTGTTCCGTCTGATATTTTTTCTTGGCCTTCCAGATCTTGCTTTCACTTCCACTGTTCCTGATGACTGTTATTTCTTAATTACATTCCGAACAGAGGATATTGACATCTGAAAACTTTTTGCTATCTTCTTATAGCCTTCTCCAGCTTTGTGAGCGTCAACTATTTTCAGTTTCACATAGACATAGGAGAAAGGTCTCAGCACCTTCCCACAAGTTGCATAGAACAGCAATAAATGGACACCTGATCCACACAGTCCCTGAAAGCCAGCAATTTCGACCTCTTCGGTGCTACACGCCGAACATGAACAGCAGATGATATGAGATGAAAAGAAGATAGCGGAGCACTCACCGGGTCAGTAGAAAGCTTCTTTATTGATCAAATGCAATCGATCAGTCGGGATACATGCAGGGGAGGATGGAACAAGACGCGGGGGTACAAGGAGCCGCGACGGACCGTTTACGTGCCAAATCGTTTCGTCAGGTCGGTGCTTGATACAGGAAGGAGATGGGCGTGTTATATACCAGGTGAGGGATGGGACAGGTGTGTATTAACCCCATACATACCATAGTGAATATAAAAAGCACAAACTTTGTACAACACTAAACAAGATCTTCCTTGCCATGCGAGCAAGAAAACAATTAAATAAATAGAACAGGAGAAGCAGAGAGGATCTGTGTATTGTAAGTAAATAATCACACTGATAAAAACTACTATGCAAAAATATGTATGGAGAGAAGGTACCACTCCTTCCCCATAACTTATAATAGTGCACTAGTTTCAAATTTATCATTAAGACCAAGTGGTCCTGTGGCTTCGGTACGAAGTATCCATAGAGCCTCTCTCCTCAAAAGTTCCTGTTCTTTTGTACAGCCCTGTACTGAATATTCTACACGTTCAATCGCAAAAAACTGTAAGGCCCCAGGATCATTTGAATGAAATTCTGCCATATGGGAGACCAGACGAGAGACCCCTTTCCAGTTTTGAGGGACCTTAAGTGTTCCCTAACTCTATGGAACAGGGGTCGTATGGTCTTCCCTATGTAAAAGAAGCCACACGTACAAAGCAGACAATAGACAACAAAAGAAGTTCTGCAAGTAAAAAATTGTGTGATCGCCTTTATATTACAGAATAACTGCTTCCAATATGACAACCAGTGGTATAAGCACGCCCATTTCCTGCACCTTCGCCAATATTTATTTGGCTGTGTTTGAAAGGGAATATGTTTTTTCCCCGTCCAACCCTTTTCACAAACATATTAAGGCCTTTCTTCGATTTTTTGATGATGTCTTTGTGGTATGGGAAGGGACTGAGGAGGAGTTTTCTAGTTTTGTTTCTCATCTCAATGAAGTCAACACCATGAACATGGTTTATACTCATGTTTTTGGTGGTCAGTCACAAGAATTTTTAGATGTCAGGATAGACATTAAAGAGAACAATATTGTTACTTCTGGTTTTAGGAAACCTACTTCAAGAAATGCTTTGCTCCATTTTTCCTCCTCCCATCCCATAAACACAAAGAATGCAGTCCCATTAGGACAGTTTATGAGTTTAAAAAGAATAAACAATGACCCTGATAACTATACTGCACAAGCTGCAGATTTGGAGCGTAGACTCTTACAACGCGGATATCATTTGCTGGTAGTGAGGGAAGCCCAAACAAATGTAAATGACATTCCTAGACAAAATTTATTGAAAAAGAAAGTACAACGCAAAAATATTGATAGGTTTGCCTTTGCATTCAGGAACACCCCTATGAATGATAATATAAGGAAATCTATCAATAAATTTTGGTATATGTTGCAGCAAGACCCTGACCTAAGTGAGACTACCATAGATAAACCTATAATCACATATAGAAAAAACATTACTATAGCTGATTATTTAAATAAACAGAAAAGAAGGAATAAGAAGAAAAAATCACAAAACTGGTTGAGTGACAGTCGTCCAATAGGAAACTTCGCATGTGGCACGTGTTCATTCTGTAATTTTAATGGTAAAAATAAATCAGCAACACTGGGAAGTGTGGATATTAAGATCACACAATTTTTTACTTGCAGAACTTCTTTTGTTGTCTATTGTCTGCTTTGTACGTGTGGCTTCTTTTACATAGGGAAGACCATACGACCCCTGTTCCATAGAGTTAGGGAACACTTGAGGTCCCTCAGAACTGGAATAGGGGTCCCTCGTCTGGTCTCCCATATGGCAGAAGTTCATTCAAATGATCCTGGGGCCTTACAGTTTTTTGTGATTGAACATGTAGAATATTCAGTACAGGGCTATACAAAAGAACAGGAACTTTTGAGGAGAGAGGCTCTTTGGATACTTCGTACCGAAGCCACAGGACCACTTGGTCTTAATGATAAATTTGAAACTAGTGCACTATTATAAGTTATGGGGAAGGAGTGGTACCTTCTCTCCATACATATTTTTGCATAGTAGTTTTTAAATAAAATCTAACATTTGTTGACATGTTATAAGAATGTCTAATCTGTAATTTGATCCCTTTTGGAGATTTTCCATCTTTCCTTGGCTTCTTTATGCACATTAATACAAATTTTTACCTGGGGTGACCAAACTTTTGATCCCCACTGTATAACCTGCAAAGATCAACAGCTGAGGTGGGAGAATCTGTCCACAAGACAATTATGAGTTGTCTACTCCACAAATATGGCTTTTATGGAACAGTGGCAAGAAGAAAGAACATTTTTTTTTTTAAAGTGAGCCACATAACATCCCATTTGGAATGTGCCATGTGTGAGACACAGCAAATGTGGAAGAAAGTACTCTGGTCAGATGAGTACAAAATTTAACTTTTTGGCCTCACTTTTTGGGAAACACTGCCCATGACCCTTAGCAAACTATCCATTTAGCAGCTACAGGGAAAGATGGAAAGATGAATGGAGACAAATACAGGGCAATCCTTAAAGGAGACATATTATCCCCTATCCTAGTATTAAAGGGGTACTCCGGCCCTAAGACATCTTAATCATGCAGCACCCCACTATCATAAGCCTCCGGAGCGAACATCGCTCTGGGTCTGATGAATCACAATCACGGGGCCGGAGTATCGTGACATCATGGCTCTGCCCCGTGTGACATCACGCTCCGCCCCCTTAATGCAAGCCTATGGGAGGGGGTGTGACAGCTCCATTCATAGCGGGGTGCTGAATGAAAAATTGCGGAGGTCCCCGGCGGCGGGACCCCCTGCGATCAGGCATCTTATCCCCTATGCTTTGGATACTTTGTACACGGGGCCCATAGAAGTACATTTTTTAACATGAAACATGGTTAACATGGCAGGATATGCAGGAAATGTATAAATGTAACCAAATGCATACAAAACAATTATCAGAGGAATGGGAGTTTTGGTTGTCAGGGTCTTGCATTGTTCACAGTCAGGTGTTATTTTATGTACTTTTGGGGTAATACTGTTAGTTTCAGCATACCATAGCTTAGTGTCACACCCCACGGGTGTAGACCCACTGTGCCACAAGTGGCTGCTGGCCTAACTTGCAGAGTGGGGCAAACAGATGCAACAGAAGGCATCAGACGCAGCAGAGCAGAATTAGATGACTTTAGTAGGCAGGTGCTGTAACAACAGCAGAGCAGGAAAGCTCATGTGCAGCAGACTGGAACACAGCAGACGGCAGCCAGGCAGAAATTGGTTAGGAATCCAATAGGGAGTGCACACTGGCCCTATAAGTCTCAGCCAGTGCTCTCGCGCAGCTCCTAGAGGACAGAGGAGAAACTACAGCTATGGCAGAATCAGGACATGGTACATAGCAGGCCGCCTGATGCACCTAAGAGATAAGACACTCAGTATGCCGGTGGTTTTCAACCTGCGGCATTACACTTAGCTTTTGATAACGCGTCTAGAGACCAACAATATTACCCCTGAGACAGCTCCTATAGAACAATGAGACACTGGACAACAATATCTCCTACTACAATTATTCGGTGACACAAGAGATCCCAGCCAGCTAAGAAAGCCATCTCTGTGCAGTCACAGCCCTGGTAAGAGAAACCATTTCTTTTACCTTTTAGCTGAATAGCCAAGCGCCTGATATACAAACCGCCATAGGGATGATGCTACACTGGGAACTAAAGAATATAGGGGGACATTTATTATTGTATTTTTTGTTCATAATCATCTGTCGCATGTGCGTCAAGGCATTTTTGTTTTCAGCAAGCTAAATAACTATCAACAGTTTTCTACTTGCAGTAGTAACACAGATTTAAGTGTAAATGTCGCAAAAATGGTTTCAAACCCCTCCAAAACACTGTAAATCTACACCAGCCAAGAACTGGCTTACAAAACTGCCAATGGAGAGCACTTTAAAAAAAAAAAAAGTGGCAATTGTTTGTACAACTGCAACTTTTTACGCAGACCCCTCTATATTTATATTAATTTAGACTGAATTTTATTAAAAGATGTTTTCAAATTTTATTCAAATTAAAGACATAAACAATGAAGTATCTGTAAAGTTTTTTAATTGTTTTTATTTGTACCCTTTGTCTAGCATGGGTTAGAGGGACTGTCCAGTGGAAAAAGTTAATTGTTCCCAGGCTGCCTACAAAAATAATAAACACTTGCACTTACCTACCTTCCCTCACTCATAGCTCAGGGATCCGGGCACATCATCTCTGGCCGATCTCCGCTGACAGTCTTTTGGTGGCCCAGTACAGGAGGTGTTACCCCGTGCTCCTGATGTCCTGTCAGGCAGCCTCCTTCAGTGTCCCCAAGGTCCCCTGCACTTGTTTCCCCATTGTAAATATGTTTTACCATGTTATATAAGTGTTATAAAATGTAATGTTGCTTTAAGAGTTATACCATGCGATATGTCATGTGATTGTTACCCAGGAGGTACCAGTGACCAGGTGATCCCAAGAGTGACCTATGGACTTCCTGCTAGTCTCCTCCATAGAAGCCCTGGGTGGAGCTAGCTTCTTGCTCTTTGAGCTCTGCTCTTCTGCTAAGCTGAGGTCCAGTGTAGATGTGCCTAGTGTGTGTTTCCAGAGTGTTGGAGACCTCAAAGTCAAGTCATGCAGCCACCATCAAGTCAAGTAAGCTAAAGTCACAGCTTTATGAGTCAAGTCAGTCCCTGTCATCTGTCAAGTCAGCGTCGCCTGCATGAGGAGAGCACACTAATAGGTAGGGGAAGACAGACAACGTATGGCAGGTCCTAACTTGTAAGCCCTTCGGCGGCTCTGGAGTACCAGGGAGTTCAAAGTGAAGCCGATCTGCGGGGTGCAGAAAACTGGCGACAGAATCATAAGGTAAACAACAGAAGGAGAGAACATCTGCACTCACCGCTCAGTATCGGCCGTTGTGTCCGGGAGTCCGGGATCACAGGTGCTGCATGTAGCAGGAAGCGCTCAGAGACTATACCGGTATTTCACACAACACTGTTGTGCGAAATACCGGTATAGTCTCTGAGCGCTTCCTGCCACATGCAGCGCCTGTGATCCCGGACTCCCGGACGCAACAACCGATACTGAGCGGTGAGTGCCGATGTTCTCTCCTTCTGTTGTTTACCAGATTGTCCAGTCCTACTATAAGTCCAAGCAAGCCCTTAAGGTCTCTGTGTCACTGGCACCTCCTTGGGCCCTGGCTGAACTGTATAGACTTTACCAACTGTCTACCCTCAGTAAAGCTACCATTGTCCGTAACTTGGTGTTGGAGTCTTTATTGCCCCCGTGCCTAGCCCAGGAACCAGCAGTATACCTTCGGGTGGCTATAGGCTAAACCATGCCGCCCTGGCATCACGAATACAAGTGGTTAATGTCATCCGCTCCTAGGGAACAACACCACACACCCCGCCACCACAACTTTTGGCATTACGAAAAGGATACGGGTGTGCGCCTTATGCTACAAGTCCTTCCCCCCTAGTCTGAACTGTTTCCAATATTGTCTGCAAAAACCGCATGCCGATGCGATTTAAGCCTGCGCCAAAAAGTGTATGGGACATTGCAAGTGAAAAGTGTTTTACTCGTGGCGCTTGTGAAACAGAGGGGGAGGTGAAGAAAATACTTTTTTGCCATTGTGGATTGTAGAGAGTCGGTACCTGAAAGGGTTAATTGGGTTCGGTGCTTCCCGCGCGAGCGGTCAAGGCTCCTTCCCGTCAGTCCCCAGCGTTGACGCCTCTCCAGTACAGTGAGGAGGAACCAAAGAGCCGCCCTGTGTTACACAGGGGAAGACTTTGCCGAAGGGGCCAAAATAGGAAATTCCCTAGGTGTAGCAATATTGGAGGTTTCCGGCGGCTGCGTCCAGCTCCACTGTCTTCTATCAAGCAGCTGCTGCAGCGCAGACTTTGCAAACGCTAACGATTACCAGTATCAAGTCTCCGATGCCAGTAACAATCAGCATTAATCCACTAGTGTCCGCAAGTCTGGTCGCAAGACAAATTACTACCAGGTACCTGCAAAATAGAGAGGGAGCATTCATTATAGTACTTGCAGCTAATGTGACAGATGAGGGGTCTGCTGAATTTATGCTGGAGATGAACATTATGGAAAACTGTTTTGTTGAAATAGTAGATGCCTTGCATGTCTCTCTTCCCCATATGTCCCCTTCAGGCTAGCGGGCAGCACAGCACCACTTGAAAGTTCTACAAGCGGAGCGGAAGTTTGCCAACAAGCAAGGTGAAATCTGCAGAGTTCGAGTACAAGACATCCGGTTGGTGACCTTGCAACCCAACACAGAGACTATCATCTGGTGCATTATCGTGCATGTCCCGGTGTCAAGAATAGAGACTATCAAGCCGTGCTGGAGCTTCTGCAACTAGAAGACCACCCTCTTGTTCGAGCTGCGAGATAGCCTTGTCACCATTAACAACGGGAGAGTTCTAGTCCTGTTAGTCAACCTGTGTGATGCTGCTTCTGTGTTACCCAAATACAACCCAGTAGCCTAATTGTATCTCATAGAGTCAAAGGACATCTTAACAGAGCGTATGGTGGCCCGACAGCGTGCAGCCCAACTGGCTGAAGGTTCCTCCCGAGCCCTGGTTGGCACAACTCCAAGTTTGAGGTGACACTTCCCCAAGGGACAAACTCAAGGGAGTCATCAATGTCGCCAAAAGGTACCATGAAGCTTTTAGCAAACACCCCACAGATTTTGGGCATACGACCATGATCCAACACTGAATCCTCACAGGCGAGAGCCCACCTATCAAGGAAAAACACCGCTCGGTCATGCCAGGCACGTATCAGACTGTCAAGAAGCTGCTGGCCGACATGAAAGAGGAAGACGTCATTCAAGAAAGTCAGAAAGTGCAACTTCTCCTGGTCAAGAAAAAAGATGGAACCATCCACTTCTGTGTTGACTACAGGAAACTGAACAATGTCACACATATTGACGTTTATCCTGTGCCAAGGATCGAGGAGTCACTCACAGCCCTTGGGTCTGCTGCTTACTTTTCCACCCTGGACTTAACCAGTGGATATTGGCAAGTGCCCATGGCCGTGGAAGACCGGGAGAAGACCGCCTCTGTGACACCCATGGGACTGTTCGAGTGTGAAAGTATGCTGTTTGGGCTATGTAATGCCCCTGCTACGTTTCAGCGTTTGATGGAAAGGTGCCTGGGCCATCTATATTTTCAATGTGTCCTATTGTACCTGGGTGATGTCATTGTGTATTCCAAGTCCTACCAGGAAAACCTTAGCCACCTGTCAGACATCTTCCAAGTCCTGCTCAAGCATGGGCTGAAGATCAAACCGTTAAAGTGTCACTTGCTCAAACCTCAGGTACCCTACCTGGGTCATGTTGTCAGTGCCGAGGGAGTCCAGCCCATTCCTGAAAAGGTGGAAGTTGCCAAGAACTGGCTTACTCTGTGCACAGTGAAAGATGTCAGGAGCTTCCTGGGATTTGCTGGCTACTAAACGCCTCTTCATTCCCCACTTTGCCCAGATTTCAGAACCTCTCACAGCTCTCTTACAGGGTACGACAAAGGAGAACTACAATGGGAAACTACCTGTTGAATGGGCTGAAGAGACAGTGTTCCGAGCTCTTAAACATCTGCTGACAAAACCCCCCATCCTGGCGTACCTAGACTACAGTCAGCCATTCCGGTTATATACCGATGCCAGTTTCGAAGGTCTGGGAGCTGTCCTGTCCCAAGTCCAGGAAGGGCAAGAGCGAGTAGTTGCCTTTGCCAGTCATAACCTGCGAGGAGCAGAGAAGAACAATGTAAACCACAGCTCATTCAAGTTAGAACTTCTTGCCCTGGTATGGGCCGTGAGCAAAAATTTCAAAGACTACTTGGCTGCCATGCCATTTACTGTCTACACGCATAATAACCCGTTGGCCCACCTGAACACTGCCAAGTTGGTTGCCATCAAACAACGTTGGGCTTCAAGATTAGCCAATTCAATTACAGTTTCACCTTCAAGTACAGAAGCGGCATGTCGAATGTCAATGCCGATGTACTGTCTCAGATGTCCCCCCCCGCGAAGAACCACCTGTTGAAGACGTGTGGGAGGACGTGGAGATGCCTCCTTTTTATCAATGGTTTGTAAACCAGAATGTTGTGACTGCCCTGATGGACGGTGGACCCAGGTCCGAAAATGTTAAAGAAGACCTGTACACCTGGAAGACTCTTGAAGATAAAAATGTCAAGTAATGGGGGGATCTGTTGGACTACCTTCTGGCGAACAAGGTACTAATCCGTCTACACTGGGCCCAGTGTGATTATGAGCTGAAACGTCTGTGGTGACAGAGGAAGCGACTGTTTGTGCACAAAGGGCTGTTGTCCCAAAATTCTTTGGATCCGGTTTCTGGTGATCAACTTCATCAGATTCTGGTTCCCCAAAGAGATGCAGTGAGGGTCCTCAATGCATACCATGATCAGTCGGGACACTTTGGAGTCCACAAGACTGAAGTTACTGTCAGGCGAGGATTCTATTGGATTGGATTGCGGAGCAACATTGAGAAGTGGTGCAGTGAATGTGCTGTCTATAATGTCACCAAGAACGTGCGCAAGGACGCAAGAGCACCCCTCCATTCCATCCAGAGTGAAAGGCCTAACCAGTTGGTCCCGCTAGACCATGTCAAGTTGTCTCCTACCGGGTCAGAGTACAGTTATGCTCTCACCATGGTTGATCACTACTCTAAATGGGTTGTCGTTGTCTCCGTCAAAAATCTCACAGCCAAGACAGTGGCCCAGATGTTCTACTTCAATTGGGTGACAACCCTTGGGTTTCCGGAGTCTGTCCTAACAGACCAGGGAATGGTCTTCGAAGCCCAACTCTTCCAAGAGCTGAATCAATTCCATGCCTGCAAGAAACCTTGGACTACTGCTTATCACTCGCAGGGGAACGGGCTCTGTGAGCGCATCAACCAAGTCTATATCCACATGTTAGAAGCCGCCTCTGACAAGTGTCAAGACATGAAGAGTGGCTCCAACTGCTGCCCAAACTATTGGAGATCTATAATAACACAGTCCACTGTTCTACGGGGTACACCGCTTTCTACTTCATGATGAGGCGCCGTGGACAGCTGCCTAAAGACCGAACATTTGGGCTCCAAGCCCCGTTCAACAACTCTCCAGAAGCCTCCCTGGAGTGGGTCTCTGACCACCAGAGAAGAATCCAAGAGCCCAAAGAAATTCTCAGCAAGAAGATGGGCGAGGCCCAGCAAAGACAACAGGAGGATTAGAACTGTCATGCTTCTGCCAAACCACTTCAGTATGGTGATAAAGTCTGGCTGCAGAAGTTTCCAAAGACCCACAAGTTAGACTCTATCTGGGAGACAAAACCGTACATGGTGACGGCCATACCCTATCCGGACTCTGATGTATACGAAGTACAAAAGTCTGGGTATGAGCCACAAGTTGTTCACGAAACCGAATCAAGTTGTGTCTGAAAGAAGATCTGCCAGTGCTCCCAGCACCATCTCCTCCAGCTGTCAGACCTGTGAGAGAATATGTCTCAGGCGAGGGAATTCACCCATCCATGGATTTCCCAATGTTTTCTCCAACTCAGCCTGCAATGTTCTGTGTCTCACCAACCTCGGGGCGGGTTCAACCAACACTAGTCTCCACAACAGTCCCAGTATTGTCACCATTGGCTCCGACCTATACGCCAGTCTCTAGAGTACCAACTCAATTTCCAGCCTCCCCAGTGCAGATGCCAGCAACTCTGGGTTCTGCCAGCCCTGGACCAATACCCACTCTTGAATTCGTCAAGGAAGAGTTAGCTGCAGCTTCAGAGGCTCCAAGGGCTCCCGAAGACGCAAGAGTTCCCGATTCCCCCGAAGTGGTGTTGCATAGGTCCCAACGGTTGACACAATGACATATTCCCGCCAGGTACAAAGATTAACTCATAATGTAGAGTTATGTACCACACATAGTCAGTTCACATATGGTAAAAGTAGTCCACACATATGCAAATAGTTAAGTTAGGACTGTAACATTATTTGTCGTCCCAGTCCACAAGTTCTAAATATATACAGTTATGTGTCTAATTTTTTCTCTCCTGTCCATGTGTACAGGGTACTCTACTGGCCAGAGGGTTCACCTGATATCTAGATAATGCACATAGAGCTACAGAATTGATAAATGTAAAGGTAACACTGTTGTATAGTGTAACAACGTATATTGAGTTCTGGGAGAAGAGCTAGGAACCGAGGGGCCCCAGCAGCCAAGGCATTAGGTAGATAGCCTCCAGCAGCCCAATCCGTGAATCTATGTCTATTGATATGTATATTGTTGTCTTGAGTGTCTTCAGAAAGCAGTTAAAAAGTCAAATTAACCCCATATGTTTAAAGAGCATGTATGGACATTTACCATGCCACATGGACTCATCTTTATCTTGTTTCGTAATACAGACCCGAGAAGGACAATGTGCATAAATGCCCCAGGAACTGTCACTATGCCTCTGTGGCCACTTCAGTTTTCTGCATTCCAGGACTGGGCATTGAGGACGACTTTAATTAAGAGGGGGAGTTTGTGGAGGCCCAGTAGAGGAGGTGTTACCCCGTGCTCCTGCTGTCCGGTCAGGCAGCATCCTTCAGTGTCCCCAAGGCCCCCTGCATTTGTTTATGCATTGTAAATATGTTTTACCCTGTAAAGTGTTATGAAATGTAATGTTGCTTTAAGAGTTATACCATGTGATATCTCAAGTGATTGTTATCCAGGAGGTACCAGTGACCAAGTGATCCCAAGAGTAACCTATGGGCTCCCTCATAGTCTCCCCCATATAAGCCCTGGGTGGAGCTAGCTAATTGCTCTTTGAGCTCTGCTCTTCTGCTCTTCTTCAGTGCAGTCGTGCCTAATGTGTGTGTCTAGAATGTTGGAGACCTAAAAGTCAAGTCCTGCAGCCACTATCAATTCAAGTAAGCTAAAGTCACAGCTTTATGAGTCAAGTCAAGTCAGTCCCTGTCATCTGTCAAGTCAGCATGGTCTGCATTCAATTGTCCAGTCCTACTACAAGTCCCAACAAGCCCTTAAGGTCTCTGCACCACTGGTATCCTCCTTGGACCATGGCTGAACTGTATAGACTTTACCAACTGTCTATCCTCAGTAAAGCTACCCTTGTCCGTAACTTGGCATCAGAGTCTTTATTGCCCCCATGCCTAGCCCAGGATCCACCGGTATACCTTCGGGTGGCTATAGGCTAAACCTCACCCTGGCATCATGAATACAAGGGGTTAATGCCATCCTCCCCTAGGGTAACAACATCTGCCTTGCACCACACACCCCGCCAGTCTGCTTTAGTGTAGCCGGCCAGAGCTGTAGACGTGACGTCACAGTGTCGCTCCACCAATCACCTACAAAAGCAGTGTCCCACCTAAGCCAGTGATTGGCGAGCAGAACTTTCAGTTCCCCTGGCTGTAGGGGGAAAGCTGTGTCACCGGCCATGGACAGGGCGCCGCGACACCAGAGCTACGAGGGAGCAGCGGAAGGTGAGTTAAAGTGTTTATTATTTTTTTAGACAGCCTAGTAAATTAAAGGAAAACAGTCATCATGTTCACCCACATCAAACCCAATACACTGGGTTATAGTGTAGGTGAACAGCAGACCGATGAGGGGTCACTGACTCCTTTACATACCTGCACTCCAGAGATCTGTCCCTCTGAAGATCAGCCTCTATCTTGCATGAAATGCGCTCAGAGGTAGGCCCGCCAGCTCAATTTGAATATTCATTGTCGGGGGTCATGTGAGTGCTGCGTCAACTGAGTGCTCACGTGATCCGCAACAATGAATATTGAAATTGAGCTGGCAAGCCCGCCTCCAACGCGCAATTCACAGTATATGAAAGCCGATCTCCGGAGGGACAGATCTCCGGATGGCAAAGTACGTATAGGAGTCAATGACCCCTCATCGGTCTGCAGGATTATAGTTTTCCTTTAACTGTTTCAACTGGACAACCCCTTAAACCTATACTTTTCTTTTATGTTATTTTATTAATTATTATTATTATTAATTAATAAAATAACATAAAAGAAAAGTATTACCTTAATTACTATATACAAACTATCTCTACTATCTCTACAAATAAACTATATATTTTTATATGAATACGTTTATACTTAGTTTGTTCATCTATTACACTAACTGGGGGATGGTGTAGCTTTTTCTATTTCTTAAAAAAAAATTTGGTCAGTACATCGAAAAGAGCTATTATAAATCTGCAGAAATATAAATATTTTTTCTATAGCATTTCTGACATTATACATTTACAGTATGTTAGTGCTTGCCTTGTGCAGCTATAATATTTGTGTTGCGCTGGCATTTTAATAACAGGTTTTTTGGATGTGCTGACAAGTTTTTTGCATAAGAAAGACAAAAGACTGAGTGTAGCTATGGATAATGGCATCTCCTTGTTACTGATATGAATTCATGCCAAGTGCAAGTTAAAGAGAGGGAATTTCCCTTCTTTTTCCCCTCGCTAATCTCTTAATAAATGTAGACCTGCCCAGAGAGCCATTGACATCAAAGCGTTTTTGTGCCAGAAGTACTGTCTATGGAGATCAGTAAGAGGAAAAATAGGAGGAGGTGGTAAATGTTGAGAAACACCTTTAGGTAAACATTGCAGAAACCAAATCTGTCCAGTCAGCTCCCCTGTGCTTGTATAAAAAGGCGAAGATTCATCCTGACGTCTCTCCACAAACTGAGAGAAGGGGACACTGTGGTGACAATGGCATCTGCGTTCCTACTGACCTTGTGCCTTGGCATGCTGGGTAAGTGACACATAATTCCTGTGATTTATAAACAATTACAATACAATCATGCACAGACAGTGAATAGTATATAAAAGAGTCATATGTAGATCATTACCTTACACTAGAAAGCTGTCTGCTGCCGAAACCCTCCAATACATAATGGTCTTGACTAATTCACACGCTTGATAAAGACCCCTGCATGGTTTAAAATGTGGCGCGTATGTGCTCGGGGGGGGGGGGGGGGGACTCAAAAAATGTTTCACCTTTATGAATGCTGTCACCAACATTTTTCGTTGTTGTAGATCCTTTCTTGTTGTATAGAAAGAAATTCATTCTGTATAAAGTTATTAGTTAACAAATAGTAACAGTAACACTGATCATTATGATGACACTAGTTTTATCATTGTTGCAGCTAATAGTCATACATTATATTGGCTGCGTAATGCAGATGAGACCTTATGGAAGCACTTTTTGGATTCAGAAACTTATCTGCTGATTTGAACTAAAGGCAAAGTGCTGCAGTGATCTGACTATATCTATCTATCTATTTATCTATTTATTTATATCTATCTGTTTATATCTATCTATGTATCTATAATCTATTCTATCTATCTCGGTGTTTCCCAAACGCGGTCCTCAAGCACCCCCAACAGGTCATGTTTTCTGGATTTCCTTAGTCTTTCACAGGTAATAGAATTCTGGTCAGTGAATCAGGCATCACCAGAATCACCGTATTTTTTGCCCTATAGGACGCACCGGCATATAAGACGCACCCAATTTTAAAGGTGCAAAATCTTGAAAAAAAAGATTCATAACCCAACAGTGATCTTCAACCTGCGGACCTCCAGATGTTGCAAAACTACAACTCTCAGCATGCCCGGACAGCCGTTGGCTGTCCGGGCATGCTGGGAGTTGTAGTTTTGCAACATCTGGAGGTCCGCAGGTTGAAGACCACTGGTATAGGAGGTAATACTCACATGTCCCCGCCGCTCCGATCCCGTCACCACTCGTCACCGCTGCCCTGGATGTCGCTCCCTCGCTGTTGCCCCGTGGTGTCCCCGAGGCTCCGGACGTCTTCTTCCCCGGGATCCACGCTCTCTGTCGCCATCATCACGTCGCTACCCACGCCGCTCCTATTGGATGACGGGGCGGCGTGCACGACGACGTGATGACGTCGAAGGAGAGCGCCGGCCATGCAGGGGATCCCAGCACAGAGCAGATACTGAGGAGGCAGGTAAGGTCCCTCCCAGTGTCCTGTAAGCTGTTCGGGACGCCGCGATTTCACCGCGGCGGTCCCGAACAGCCTGACTGAACAGCCTGGTTAGTGTCACTTTCGCTTCAGACGCGGCGGTCAGCTTTGATCGCCGCGTCTGAAGGGTTAATACAGGGCATCACCGCGATCGTTGATGGCCGCAGGGACCACCGCAATGTGCCGACTTCCCCCCCAGTTTTGGGGAAGAAAAAGTGCATCTTATACGGCGAAAAATACGGTATAACACCTGTGAAAGACTAAGGAAATCCAGAAAACATGACCTGTTGGGGGTGGTTGAGGACCGCGTTTGGGAAACACTGATCTATCTCATATATATCCATCCATCTCATATCTCTCTATCTATTTACAGTATATCTATCTATCTTTTTATCTATTTACAGTATATCTATCTATCTATCTTTTTATCTATTTACAGTATATCTATCTTTTTTATCTGTTTACAGTATATCTATCTTTTTTATCTATTTACAGTATATCTATCTATCTTTTTATCTATTTACAGTATATCTATCTTTTTTATCTATTTACAGTATATCTATCTTTTTTTATCTATTTACAGTATATCTATCTAGCTAGCTAGCTATTACCTATCTCTCTATTCTATTATTATAACCTTTTTAGCTATTAATGACAAACCGATAGCAGCATCACATACAAACCTATTGGCACTGCCCAATGATGCTTCCAGGAACCTTGATTCAGGGGCTATCATCTATCTATGCTATCTGTTTTTAACTTTTTTGTGTCCTTGTTTTTGTAATATAAAAATTCGATTTATTAGCTGGGACTACAGAGTGCGCACCAAATACTAACAATATCATATAGTGATTGAAAGGTTATTACCTATAGCGCTGTACCTGTACCTATAGTACATTTACGTCCTAAGCATAACCGCGAGCATCGGAGCGATGCTCGCGTCATGTATGGCAGGTCCCGGCTGCTGTTAGCAGCCAGGGACCTGCCCGTAATGGCGAGCATCCGTGATCACGCCGATGTCCGCCATTAACCCCTCAGATGCCATGATCAATACAGATCACGGCATCTGCAGCATTGCGGACACTAAAATGGTTGATCGGATCGCCCGCAGCGCTGCCTCGGCGATCATCCAGAACGGCAGACGGAGGTCCCCTCACCTGGCTCCGCTGCCTTCTACGGGTCTACTGCTCTGGTCTGTGATCGAGCAGACCAAAGCAGAAGATGACCGATAATACTGATCAGTGCTATGTCCTATGCATAGCACTGAACAGTTTTAGCAATCGAATGATTGCTATAAATAGTCCCCTATGGGGACTATTAAAGTGTAAAAATAAAAGTAAAAATAAAGTGAAAAACCCCCTCCCCAATAAAAACTTAAATTGTCCCATTTTCCTATTTCACCCCCAAAAAAGTGTAAAAATAATATTTTATATACATATTTGGTATCACCATGTGCGTAAATATCCCAAATATTAAAATTAAATGTTAATGATACCATACAGTGAACGGTGTGAACGTAAAAAAAAAAGTCCAAAATAGCTGCTTTTTTTATAACATTTTATTCCAAAATAAATTAATAAAAAAAGTATTAAAAGTTTTATATAAGCAAATATGGTATGAATAAAAAGTACAGATCACGGCACAAAAAATCAGCCCTCATACCACCGCTTATATGGAAAAATGAAAAAGTTATAGGTCTTCAAAATAGGGGGATTTTAAACGTACTAATTTGGTTAAACAGTTTGCGATTTTTTTAAAGAACAACAGTAATAGAAAAGTATGTCATCATGGGTATCATTTTAATTGTATTGACCCAAAGAATAAAGAACAAACGTCATTTTTACCGTAAATTGTACGGCGTGAAAACGAAACCTTCCAAAATTAGCAAAATTGCGATTTTCTTTTTAATTTCCCCACACAAATAGTATTTTTTTTGTTGCGCCATACATTTTATGGTAAAGCAAGTGATGTCATTACAACGGACAATTGGTTGTGCAAAAAACAAGCCATACTAGTCTGTGGATGAAAATATAAAAGAGTTATTATTTTTTGAAGGCAAGGAGGAAAAAACGAAAACATAAAAATAAAATTGTCCTTAAGGACCAAATGGGCTGAGTCCTTAACTCCTTAACGACGAAGGACGTCATATCGCGGTGGCCATCAATGGGCGGGACCCGCGGCTAATACAGGATATCACAGATCGCGGTGATGCCCTGTATTAACCCTTCAGACGTGGCGATCAAAGCTGACCGCCGCGTCTGAAGCGAAAGTGAAATTATCCCGGCTGCTCAGTCAGGCGGTTCGGGACCGCCGCGGTGAAATCGCGGCGTCCCGAATAGCTTACAGGACACCAGGAGGGACCCTACCTGCCTCCTCGGTGTCCGATCGGCGATTGACTGCTCCGTGCCTGAGATCCAGGCAGGAGCAGTCAAGCGCCTATAACACTTATCACAGGCGTGTTAATACACGCCAGTGAGCTGTGTAAAAGATCAGTGTGTGCAGTGTTATAGGTCCCTATGGGGGCTATAACACTGCAAAAAAAAGTTTTAAAAAAGTGTAAATAAAGATCATTTAACCCCTTCCCTAATAAAAGTTTGAATCACCCCCCTTTTCCCATTAAAAAAATTAAACAGTGTAAATAAAAATAAACATATGTGGTATCGCAGCGTGTGTAAATGTCCGAACTATAAAAATATATCATTAATTAAACCGCATGGTCAATGGCGCTCACGTAAAAAAATTCAAAAGTCCAAAAAAGCGTATTTTTGGTCCCTTTTTAAACAATTAAATAATTAATAAAAAGTGATCAAACAGTCAAATCAAAACAAAAATAATACCAATAAAAACTTCAGATCACGGCGCAAAACATGAGCCCTCATACCACCCTGTACGTGGAAAAATAAAAAAGTTATAGGGGTCAGAACAGGACATTTTTAAACGTATAAATTTTCCTGCATGTAGTTATGATTTTTTCCAGAAGTACGACAAAATTAAACCTATATAAGTAGGGTACCATTTTAACCGTATAGACCTACAGAATAATTATAAGGTGTCATTTTTACCGAAATATGCACTGGGTAGAAACGGAAGCCCCCAAAACTTACAAAATGGCATTTTTTCTTCAATTTTGTCACACAATTATTATTTTTTTTCATTTTGTCGTGGATTTTTGGGTAAAATGACTAATTTCACTGCAAAGTAGAATTGGTGATGCAAAAAATAAGCCATAATATGGATTTTTAGGTGGAAAATTGAAAGGGTTATGATTTTTAAAAGGTAAGAAGGAAAAAACAAAAATGCTAAAACTGAAAAACCCTGTGTCCTTAAAGGGTTACTCCGCCCCTAGACATCTTATCCCCTATCCAAAGGATAGGGAATAAGATGTCAGATCGCTGGGGTCACACTGAAGGATCTCCGCTGCAGCACCCCGCTATCATTACTGCACAAAGGGAGTTCGCTATGTGCGTAATGACGGGCAATACAGGGGCCGGAGCATCGTGACATCATGACTCCGCCCCTTTTGACATCACGGCCCTCCCCTTAATGCAAGTCTATGGCAGGGGGCGTGATGGCCGCCACGCCCCCTCCCATAGACTTGTATTGAGGGGGTGGGGCCGTGACGTCACGAGGGGCGGGCCCGTGACATCACGATGCTCCAGCCCCTGTATTGCCCGTCATTACACACAGAGCGAACTCGCTCTGTCCAGTAATGATAGCGGGGTGCCGCAGCGGAGATCCAGGGGGTTCCCAGCAGCGGGACCCCTATGATCAGACATCTTATCCCCTATCTTTTGGATAGGGGATAAAATGTCTAGGGGCGGAGTACCCCTTTAAGGGTTTAAGTGTACTCTATTGGTACTCCGTTGCAGTAAAAGTGTTTGATCATAGAGGGTCCTACAGTGGGAACTCCCCAGCCCCCGCCCACCCCCGATCTCCTCTCCAGCACCCTGTCTCTGTATCTCCAGCTCTCCCATAGAGCTACGTGAAGGGACGTGTTGGCCACCTCTTCATGCAATCGTCAACAGTAATTCATGCACAGAGCAGAGATTGTTTTGTGCACAGAGAGAGACGGGGCAGGAAATCGCGGCAGGTTCCGGCAGTCGGACTCTCCGCGATTAGACAATAATCCCCTATCCTATGGATAAGGGATAAGATGTTCTGCAACAGAGTACCCCTTTAAACCCCAAACCCTAAACTAATTCAGAAGCTGAACTATAGCTCTAAATTCATTTAGAACACCAGTACCAGAAAATATGTATTTTTAGCCAAAACCAGAGAGGGTCCAAAACATAGAGGAGGAGCAAAACTTTCCATTATAACTTTTCCCGGTGTTGGTTCCTCTCCTGGTTTTAGCTAAAAATACTGACCCAAATACTATGTGTGAACCAAGCTTAAAGAGTAGCTCCCAACATCGTTTTTTTGTTTTCTTCTGTCCCTACCTATTGTAAATCTATCCGTAACCCCCACCCTGCCTTTAAAAAAAACTCAACTTACCAAGTCGTCATCTTCTTTCTTGCAGCGCTGTCCTCTCTCGGAAGCCGGCTTCCCCAGCAGGCACAACGTCATTGACGCCTGCTGGGTGCCGACTTCCGCCCTCACTTCATCTATACTGCGCTCCTGTCGGGAGCACGCATAGATCAGAGATCACTGCGCTCGCTCCCGTCTGTCTGATTGACAGGCAAGGAGCGAGCGTAGCCTGCATCAATTAGGACTGATTGCCTAGTGGCCGATTTTCAAATGTAAAATACACCATCATAATAAAAAAAAAAATAATGAAACTATATTAGAGATATGTTGTAGTACATAAGTACTACAACATATAAAAAAAAAAAGTTGGTGACAGTGCCCATTTAAAGCTGAAGGTAGCAAAATTATTTTCCAATGTATTTTTGCTGAAAAACAGAAACTGGATCAACTTTTTACACTTTGTTTCTCTATAGCTGTGAGCCTTGCTGCCCCGACAAATGACATCCGCTGGTGTGTGAAGTCTGAGCAAGAACTGAAAAAATGCAAAGATTTAAGCCAAACCTGTACTAGTGACAAGACTCTGACCTGTGTCCATAAAGCCACCACCGATGACTGCTTCAAGGCCATTGCTGTAAGATTACAGAAAGTAACTGTATCATTGGGACTTTTGCTCTTATATTAATATACAGCACTTACTGGATAACCATAGTAGAAAAAAAAAAGTTAAAGAGTACCTGTCATGAACTAATCTATCCCTAAATCACTCTTACATCTCTCCCGAATTTATTCTGAGCGACATTCTGCCCTTTTTTTTAGATGACCCCCCACCCCATGTACCTTTTTGCAGGCCAGTATGCCTGCTCACTCTCCGGGACATCTGTGAGCGAGGAAGGAGGTGCAACATCATCTGAAGCCTGCCGGGGCTCAATTCCGCCCTTCCTCATCTCATCTATGCTGTACATTAGTAATACATTTATAACATAATCACAACACTCAGATGAGATTCTTCACCGGTCCTGCGATGTGCTGCAATGCCTCCTCTCTCTATCCTGCATGCGCTGCACTGAGAATCACGCACGCTGCAAGCTCGGTGTGTTGGGATGCAGAGGCAGGGGGAGCAGGGATTTGCAAATTGGGCCGGCTGCGGGCGCCTGTGCATGGAGCTCGTTCTCTGCCTGTTTCGTATACAGGCAGAGAGCGAGCCATGGGGAGAATATGTCAAAACTGCATTTCCTGAGTTTGGGCTTCTTAGGAACCTTTGAGTGGAATTCTTGATCCGAATTCCGCGGTCCGAGATTCCGTAGTGTGAACATACCCTAAGGGAGTTCTATCTTCCCTAGTCATGTTTCAAGGTTGCGTGTTGACTTACTTAGAAGCTACAGTATTTCCATTAGGTAAGATTAGAAAACTGATTCTTTTCCTTCAGGAGGAGAAGTACTTTTTATGTTTATTTTATATTCCATGAAATATAATAGGTGTTTTGTTTCCTTGTCAGGACGGATTAGCAGATGCAATCACCTTGGATAGTGGAGATATTTACAGGGCTGCTCGGAATCCATATAACCTGAAGCCGATCCTGTCAGAAGACTATGGCACTGAGAAAGGTACTTGAATTAGTTATGTGTACAGTAATAATATAACTAAATTGTTTACTTTGACCTAAATAAATTGCCCACCAGAATATGCTTACAAAATAATCGGCCCAGTAAAAGAGATTCCCATTTAGAGCAGAATTTTGAGGAAATTCTGGTTGACTTGCAAAAATAACCTAATAGATCCTTAATGTTGTGTCCTGTGTTTCATAGATAGCAACAACATTTGTTAGTTATACAATTAAAAGTGAATACATGTCCCATGCAGATAAAAGTTTGGGCCCTAAAAATGTATTTATCTTGTAGGCCTAAGAAGCCATAGTCCAAGATGGACTGTAGTTGCTATGTAGAGTAGTGAAAGGTTTAACAGTTTGATGATTACTGACCAAAATTTGTCCTACAAATGGTCAAAGCTTTGTAAAACAATGTCTACACCTCCATGTCAGATGTCACCTGTGTAGTTAAAGGCAACTTGACACATTGAAATTGCAATCCAATCTACAGGAATCATATTATAGAGCTGCATGAGCTGAGCAGATTAACAGATGGGTTTGTGGGAAAAGTTTCAGGATATCTTGTCATTGACTTATGTAAATCTCTGCTCATTCAAGGCTCAGTAGTCACGTGGGCGGTCCTACTCTGGTAGTCCCTGAGTAGGTCCGTACCCATGGCTATTTTGCCTAGAAAGAGTAGAGATTTATATATATAAATATCAAGTTATCCTGAAACAGTTCCCAAAAAACGATATATCAATCTACTTAGCTCCATAACATCATAAAAAAGACATTTTGAACGTGATGGGTTTTAATAACGAGTGGAGCCTAATTTAACAAAATTCGAACAAATGTGTTAGAAAATACAAAGTGCCCAAAGCTTTTATAATGTAGAAAACACATATAATTATGGTGTTATTAACTAGCATTGTGATGTGCGGTATGATAATCCTGCGTACCTTTTACAGACCCGGATACATGCTATTATGCAGTGGCTCTTGTGAAGGAATCAAGTACTTTTATGTTTGATGATCTGAAGGGTAAGAAATCTTGCCACACTGGTGTTGGAAGAACAGCAGGCTGGTACATTCCAGTTGGAGTTCTGATTAAGAAAGGAAAAATTACGCGGGAAGAAGATCAACCTATCGAGAAAGGTAAAAATGATTTCATTGCCCACATCCACTGGTTTGAGAAAAGGAAACTCATAATAAACAGCACAACATTACGACTGGAAGCCAATGGTTGAAAACCCCTGCTATACAAGCAGAGTCCATCATATGTGATTTACAAGTTGGTTGCTATAAACTTAACTCACTACTGCAATTCTAAGCCCATGTTCTTTTTATGTTATTTGTTTTTTTAGTTTGTTTTTAAAGCTCTTAAAAGGAGGCCAACCCCACACATTTAGCAATGAAAGGTCTGCTTTGAATGAAACGTGGTGTTAAATGCCTGTTTACATGAATGGGATAACCCCATTAGTCATGTTCAATAGGTTTACAGAGAGTTTTATGCAAAACCACAGACAATACATCATGGAACTGCATTTGGGTCTGCCACCCTCCCCCCTTGTTTTATTGGACAGGTAGTCTGGTTCACACTAACTGCTCTTTTTGACTTCCCTGGGAAATAAGAGTTGCAGGTTCTTCAATGCACTTGTGGGGGCTCCCTATAATAATTGGCAGTCCATCGATTGGGCCTTCATGGCTTTACCATCTGTCTTTCTTTCCACCATAAGATGGGGACATGACTGAGTTCGTATGTGTTTAGTCGGGGAAAAAGCAGATTCCTCAGGATGGGATAGGGCTTGCTACCTGTTTCTTGTTCTTCTCTATTACTTCTGGGTCATGCTGGTCATTCTTAGTCAGTGGGTGTAGGCCTCTGTTGGTTATTCTATGTGCCCACCTGTTGCGGAGCACCCCACCATGGTTTTCTACACACTCGAAGTTACTCAGGAAAAGTTTTTACTTTTCCTGACCAGATTGTCAAAAGTCTATGACCTACTCCTGACAGAGGAGAGGGATTATGTTCTCAGCGTGTCCTTTTCTTATTTCCCCACTATTTGCATTTGTGATCTTTCTCTTTCTTCGCCAACCCCTACCCCCCACCCCCCATACACACATACACTCCTTTCCCTTCTTTAAAAAAAGAATAAAAAGAGAACATATCTTGATATCACAATGACTGGTCACTCAGCTTACATAATTGTATATGTTCTTTTTTCTTATCTTCTACACAGCTGTTGCAAACTTCTTCACAGCCAGTTGCGCCCCAGGTGCCAAAGAAGAAAAACTGTGCAAGCAGTGTGCAGGAAAGGGAAAGGATAAGAAGTGTAAGCAATCTGAAATTGAGTTATATTTTGGATATGATGGTGCCCGCAGGTGAGTAGTCTCTTCCTTTACAGATCATTTTGCTCTGAGTTGCTGTCACGATGCCGGCTGGCAGGTAGTGGACCCTCTGTGCCAGAGAGGGATTGGCGTGGACCGTGCTAGTGGACCGGTTCTAAGCCACTACTGGTTTTCACCAGAGCCCGCAGCAAAGCGGGATGGTCTTGCTGCGGCGGTAGTGACCAGGTCGTATCCACTAGCAACGGCTCACCTCTCTGGCTGCTGAAGATAGGCGCGGTACAAGGGAGTAGGCAGAAGCAAGGTCGGACGTAGCAGAAGGTCGGGGCAGGCAGCAAGGATCGTAGTCAGGGGCAACGGCAGAAGGTCTGGAAACACTGGCAAGGGACACACAAGGAACGCTTTCACTGGCACTAAGGCAACAAGATCCGGCAAGGGAGTGCAAGGGAAGTGAGGTAATATAGGGAGTGCACAGGTGATAACTCTAATTGGAACCACTGCGCCAATCAGCGGCGCAGTGGCCCTTTAAATCGCAGAGACCCGGCGCGCGCGCGCCCTAGGGAGCGGGGCCGCGCGCGCCGGGACAGAACAGACGGGGAGCGAGTCAGGTAGGAGAGCCGGGGTGCGCATCGCGAGCGGGCGCTACCCGCATCGCGAATCGCATCCCGGCTAGCAGCAGGATCGCAGCGCCCCGGGTCAGAGGACGTGACCGGGGCGCTGCAGCGGAGGAGGTGAAGCGAGCGCTCCGGGGAGGAGCGGGAACCCGGAGCGCTCGGCGTAACAGTACCCCCCCCCTTGGGTCTCCCCCTCTTCTTGGAGCCTGAGAACCTGAGGAGCAGACTTTTGTCAAGGATGTTGTCCTCAGGTTCCCAGGATCTCTCTTCAGGACCACAACCCTCCCAGTCTACTAAAAAAAAATTTTTTCCTCTGACCTTTTTGGCAGCCAAAATCTCCTTGACCGAGAAGACGTCCGAGGAGCCGGAAACAGGAGTGAGAGGAACAGATTTGGGAGAAAAACGGTTGAGGATGAGTGGTTTGAGAAGAGAGACGTGAAAGGCATTAGGGATACGAAGAGAAGGAGGAAGAAGAAGTTTATAAGAGACAGGATTAATTTGACACAGAATTTTGAAAGGACCAAGATAGCGTGGTCCCAACTTGTAGCTAGGGACACGGAAGCGGACATATTTAGCGGAGAGCCATACCTTGTCTCCAGGGGAAAAAACGGGGGGAGCTCTTCTTTTCTTATCCGCGAACCTCTTCATGCGTGAAGAAGCCTGTAAGAGAGAATTTTGGGTCTCTCTCCATATAATGGAAAGGTCACGAGAAATTTCATCCACAGCGGGCAGACCAGAGGGCAAGGGGGTAGGGAGGGGGGGAAGAGGGTGACGGCCGTACACCACGAAAAATGGGGATTTGGAGGAAGATTCAGAGACCCTGAAGTTATACGAGAATTCGGCCCATGGAAGGAGATCTGCCCAGTCATCCTGGCGGGAGGAAACAAAATGTCGCAAATAATCACCCAGGATCTGGTTAATTCTTTCTACTTGTCCATTGGACTGGGGATGATATGCAGAGGAAAAATTTAATTTAATCTTGAGTTGTTTACAGAGAGCTCTCCAGAATTTAGACACGAATTGGACCCCTCTATCCGAGACAATCTGCGTAGGCAACCCGTGAAGACGAAAAATGTGTACAAAAAATTGTTTAGCCAACTGAGGCGCAGAAGGAAGACCAGGAAGAGGAATGAAATGTGCCATTTTGGAGAATCGATCAACGACCACCCAAATAACGGTGTTGCCACGGGAAGGGGGTAAATCAGTAATAAAATCCATACCAATCAGAGACCAAGGCTGTTCGGGGACAGGCAGAGGATGAAGAAACCCAGCGGGCTTCTGGCGAGGAGTCTTATCCCGGGCACAGATAGTGCAGGCTCGCACAAAGTCCCCAACATCCGTCTCCAGAGTCGGCCACCAATAGAAGCGGGAGATGAGTTGCACAGATTTCTTGATGCCCGCATGACCTGCGAGATGGGAGGAGTGACCCCATTTGAGGATTCCGAGGCGTTGGCGTGGGGAAACAAAGGTCTTTCCTGGAGGAGTCTGTCTGATGGAGGCAGGAGAAGTGGAGATCAGGCAGTCGGGTGGAATGATGTGTTGCGGAGGGAGATCAACTTCTGAGGCATCCGAGGAACGAGAGAGAGCATCGGCTCTAATGTTCTTATCGGCAGGACGAAAGTGAATCTCAAAATTAAATCGGGCAAAGAACAGAGACCACCGGGCCTGGCGAGGATTCAGCCGTTGGGCCGACTGGAGGTAGGAGAGGTTCTTGTGGTCGGTGTAGATAATAACAGGAAATCTTGATCCCTCCAGCAGATGCCTCCATTCCTCAAGTGCTAATTTAATGGCTAGAAGCTCTCGATCCCCGATGGAGTAGTTCCTCTCCGCTGGAGAGAAGGTCCTAGAGAAAAAACCACAAGTGACAGCATGCCCGGAAGGATTTTTTTGTAGAAGAACAGCTCCAGCTCCTACTGAGGAGGCATCAACCTCCAATAGGAAGGGTTTGGAAGGGTCAGGTCTGGAGAGCACGGGAGCCGAAGAAAAGGCAGACTAGAGTTGTTTAAAGGAGTCTTCTGCTTGAGGAGGCCAGGACTTGGGATCAGCATTTTTCTTGGTTAAAGCCACGATAGGAGCCACAATGGTAGAAAAATGTGGAATAAATTGCCTGTAATAATTGGCGAACCCCAAAAAGCGTTGGATAGCACGGAGTCCGGAGGGGCGTGGCCAATTTAAGACGGCAGAGAGTTTGTCTGGATCCATCTGTAGTCCCTGGCCAGAGACCAAATATCCTAGAAAAGGAAGAGATTGGCATTCAAACAGACATTTCTCAATTTTGGCATAGAGTTGGTTGTCACGAAGTCTCTGAAGAACCATACGGACATGCCGGCGGTGTTCCTCTAGATTGGCAGAAAAAATTAGGATATCGTCCAGATATACCACAACACAGGAGTATAATAGATCACGAAAAATTTCATTGACAAAGTCTTGGAAGACGGCAGGGGCATTGCACAGTCCAAAGGGCATGACCAGATACTCAAAGTGTCCATCTCTGGTGTTAAATGCCGTTTTCCACTCGTCCCCCTCTCTGATGCGGATGAGGTTATAGGCGCCTCTTAAGTCCAATTTAGTGAAGATGTGGGCACCTTGGAGGCGATCAAAGAGTTCAGAGATGAGGGGTAAGGGGTAGCGGTTCTTAACCGTGATTTTATTAAGACCGCGGTAGTCAATGCAAGGACGTAGGGAGCCATCTTTTTTGGAGACAAAGAAAAATCCGGCTCCGGCAGGAGAGGAGGATTTACGGATAAAGCCCCTTTTTAGATTCTCCTGGACGTATTCGGACATGGCAAGAGTCTCTGGGGCAGAGAGAGGATAAATTCTGCCCCGGGGTGGAGTAGTACCCGGGAGGAGGTCGATAGGGCAATCATAAGGCCTGTGAGGAGGTAGAGTCTCAGCTTGTTTTTTGCAGAACACATCCGCGAAGTCCATATAGGCCTTGGGGAGACCGGTTACTGGAGGAACCACAGAGTTACGGCAAGGGTTACTGGGAACCGGTTTTAGACAGTTCTTAGAACAAGAGGACCCCCAACTCTTGATCTCCCCAGTGGACCAATCCAGGGTTGGGGAATGAAGTTGAAGCCAGGGAAGTCCAAGGAGAATCTCCGAGGTGCAATTGGGGAGGACCAAAAGTTCAATCCTCTCATGATGAGATCCGATGCTCATAAGAAGGGGCTCCGTGCGGAAACGTATGGTACAGTCCAATCTTTCATTATTTACACAATTGATGTAGAGGGGTCTGGCGAGACTGGTCACTGGGATGTTGAACCTGTTGACGAGAGAGGCCAAAATAAAATTTCCTGCAGAACCAGAGTCCAAGAAGGCCACTGTAGAGAAGGAGAAGGCAGAAGCAGACATCCGCACAGGCACAGTAAGACGTGGAGAAGCAGAGTAGACATCAAGGACTGTCTCACCTTTGTGCGGAGTCAGCGTACGTCTTTCCAGGCGGGGAGGACGGATAGGACAATCCCTCAGGAAGTGTTCGGTACTAGCACAGTACAGGCAGAGGTTCTCCATACGGCGTCGTGTCCTCTCTTGAGGTGTCAGGCGAGACCGGTCGACCTGCATAGCCTCCACGGCGGGAGGCACAGGAACAGATTGCAGGGGACCAGAGGAGAGAGGAGCCGAGGAGACGAAACGCCTCGTGCGAACAGAGTCCATATCTTGGCGGAGTTCCTGACGCCTTTCAGAAAAACGCATGTCAATGCGAGTGGCTAGGTGAATAAGTTCATGTAGATTAGCAGGAATTTCTCGTGCGGCCAGAACATCTTTAATGTTGCTGGATAGGCCTTTTTTGAAGGTCGCGCAGAGGGCCTCATTATTCCAGGACAATTCTGAAGCAAGTGTACGGAATTGTACGGCATACTCGCCAACGGAAGAATTACCCTGGACCAGGTTCAACAGGGCAGTCTCAGCAGAAGAGGCTCGGGCAGGTTCCTCAAAGACACTTCGGATTTCCGAGAAGAAGGAGTGTACTGAGGCAGTGACGGGGTCATTGCGGTCCCAGAGCGGTGTGGCCCATGACAGGGCTTTTCCGGACAGAAGACTGACTACGAAAGCCACCTTAGACCTTTCAGTGGGAAACAGGTCCGACATCATCTCCAGATGCAGGGAACATTGGGAAAGGAAGCCACGGCAAAACTTAGAGTCCCCATCAAACTTATCCGGCAAGGATAAGCGTATCCCAGGAGCGGCCACTCGCTGCGGAGGAGGTGCAGGAGCTGGCGGAGGAGATGACTGCTGAAGCTGTGGTAGCAACTGTTGTAGCATAACGGTCAGTTGAGACAGCTGTTGGCCTTGTTGCGCAATCTGTTGTGACTGCTGGGCGACCACCGTGGTGAGGTCAGCGACAACTGGCAGAGGAACTTCAGCGGGATCCATGGCCGGATCTACTGTCACGATGCCGGCTGGCAGGTAGTGGACCCTCTGTGCCAGAGAGGGATTGGCGTGGACCGTGCTAGTGGACCGGTTCTAAGCCACTACTGGTTTTCACCAGAGCCCGCCGCAAAGCGGGATGGTCTTGCTGCGGCGGTAGTGACCAGGTCGTATCCACTAGCAACGGCTCACCTCTCTGGCTGCTGAAGATAGGCGCGGTACAAGGGAGTAGGCAGAAGCAAGGTCGGACGTAGCAGAAGGTCGGGGCAGGCAGCAAGGATCGTAGTCAGGGGCAACGGCAGAAGGTCTGGAAACACTGGCAAGGGACACACAAGGAACGCTTTCACTGGCACTAAGGCAACAAGATCCGGCAAGGGAGTGCAAGGGAAGTGAGGTAATATAGGGAGTGCACAGGTGATAACTCTAATTGGAACCACTGCGCCAATCAGCGGCGCAGTGGCCCTTTAAATCGCAGAGACCCGGCGCGCGCGCGCCCTAGGGAGCGGGGCCGCGCGCGCCGGGACAGAACAGACGGGGAGCGAGTCAGGTAGGAGAGCCGGGGTGCGCATCGCGAGCGGGCGCTACCCGCATCGCGAATCGCATCCCGGCTAGCAGCAGGATCGCAGCGCCCCGGGTCAGAGGACGTGACCGGGGCGCTGCAGCGGAGGAGGTGAAGCGAGCGCTCCGGGGAGGAGCGGGAACCCGGAGCGCTCGGCGTAACAGTTGCTTTATAGCAGTGGTTTGTTTTTCCCTATATGATACTTTTATCAACTCTCATAACGTACTTTTTTAGTATGCTTGACCGTAAACTGTTATTTAAAAAAACCTTTGACATGTCAGGCAGATTGGTCACATTTGATCGGTCAGTAGCACTAGTCCTGAATCCTCCAACAATTGTTAGATTTAGCCTGGTGAAGCATGCAGTAGGGCACTTCACTCCCCAGCTTCACGCTCAGTCCGTCTTATCGCAGGTGACAGGCGCACTACAGTGCATTACGTGGCTGTATCTAAGAAAGGTGGGGGTCTCAGCACTAATACACTGACCGATCAAAACATGTGACATGTCTGCGTGGCATGTTTTTCATATTCATCCATAACAAATAAAACCATTTTTATTGCTTTCTACAAAGTCCATGTGATGGTCTTTTCTTCATGCACTGTATGCATGCTGCCTGATTTTGCTGAATCCTCGCCACTGGACAAAACTGTCTTATGCCCACTGAATATATATAAAAAAAATTAAAAAAAAGGATTACTTAATAATAGAGCAAAAATAGAACTCCCACTAATATCCATGTAGGTTAAATGGCAATTACTGTGACTGATTTAGTAACGGAATACCACTACACCCCTACGTGTGTTTGTGCAGACCACCAACTTATATTTGGGAGACCATAGTGGGGCCATAGGGGTAATGTTTCTCCTTAAGGAGAGCACTATAAAGATGTGTAGTGACCTATAGGCCCCTCATGCTCCACTGGGAATTCTAGCAAGATGGATATCCAAAGCAGCTCTTTGATGGGTAACTTCCCCTTCTGGTGAGTTTCTTTCTTGGCTTAGTCAAATTGTGTTCTAAGGATTCTTTAAGGAGATGGACGCTGACTTAAAGGGAAGATTATCTCCAAAAGGTGGCATGAGAGCACTGTTTTGCAAATTCTTCTTTTCATGTGACCAAACTGAAAGCATTGGTATGTTTAATGATCCTAGTAGGTTGTAAGGTTATTACTAAGATTTCACACCTGGGTTCACACATACAGTATGGTGGAGGCTCTGTTGGGTTCCCCGCTGCAGGTTCTGTAAAAAAAATATCAGTCAAAATAGATAGAACAGCATGATGCTATTTTATCCGGTTAAATGCCAGACACCAAATGGACCATATTAGAGTCATTGGGATCTGTCAAGCACTGTTAGTTTCCATCGTTTAACAGTTCCCCAAGAACCGTTTTTTGTTTTTTTTCTGTCATGCTCCAATGACAACTTACAGGGGTATTCTGGGCAAAAACATTTTATCCCCTATCCAAAGGATAGGGGATAAGATGTCTGATCACGGGGGCCCGTCGCTGGGACCCCCCGCGATCTCCCTGCAGCACCCGCATTCTCTGCGGGAGCTGCAACTCCAGTTTCGGAAACCTTCGGGACTGGGGAAGTGACATCACGCCCCCTCCCATAGACATGAATGGAGGGGGCGTGGCGTGACATCATGTTCCCAGTCCCGGAAACTCGGAGATTTCCGAAACTGGAGATGCATAGAATGTGGGTGCTCCAGGGTGATCGTGGGGGGGGTCCCAGCGGTGGGCCCCCGTGATCAGACATCTTATCCCCTATCCTTTGGATAGGGGATAAAATGTTTTTGCCCAGAATACCCCTTTAAAACAACAAGAAATATAACTGGTATGAATCCAACCAAAACAGATAATTATAGCTTCTACCCCTATTATGGTACATTACAAAACCAATCGACATAGAATTTATTATAATTTTTTTTAACCCTTGAACATTTAGTTCCAAATGCTGGTGTGGGCTTCGTGGGTCAACAAGCCCCCTCATGACATCACGCTCGGCCCCTCATGATGTCACGTCCCGCCCCCTCAATGTAAGTCTATGGGAGGGGACGTGACGGCCATCACACGCTCTCCCATAGACTTGCATTGAGGGGGTGGGGCGTGATGTCACGAGGGGCAGAGCGTGATGTCACGAGGGGGTGTGGCGACCCCCGAAGCCCACACTAGCGTTATGAATTAAATGTTCCGAATGCTGGGGAGTGTAGTACCCCTTTAAGGACGCAGCCTATTTTGCCCTAAGGACACAATTAGATTTTCATTTTCCCTCCCCGCCTTCCTTGTTTTTTTGCATGATGTATTGTGCTCTGTAATGACATCACTCATTTTACGGTAACTTAAAATGTCTGGCAAAGCCAATGAAATATTTGTGTGAGGTAATTGAAAATAAAAACACAATTTTGCAAGTTTTGAAGGGTTTTGTTTTCACGCTGGGCACTTTATGGTAAAATCACATGATTTCTTTATTCTGTGAGTCAATATGATTAAAATGATACCCATGTTTACATTCTTTCTCTATTATTGTACTATTTTTTAAAAAAACTCAAACTGATAAAAATTTTCCTAATTTGACCACCTGTAGTGTTTAGATTTTTCCATATATGGGGCTGTATGAGGGCTTTTTAGTTGCACCGCGATCTTTAGTTTTTTGGTACCAGGTATAGGTGATTTTTTTTTTATCACTTTTTATTATTTATTTTTTCCAAATGTGATGTGACCAAAAAGCAGGAATTTTTTATTTTCTTTATTTTTTTTACGTCTGTGCCATTCACCGTATGGGACCATTTACATTATATTTTTATTATCTATTTTTATAAACCAAATATGTTTATTAATTATTTTTTAACACTTTTTGGGGTAAAATATAAACTTTTTTATGACTTTTGAAACTATGCTATTTGATCTGCCATAAAAATTATTGACAGTAAAATCCATATTTCTTTATTATTCCTCATATAGATGTTTGAAAGATGACAAAGGAGATGTGGCTTTTGTGAAACACATCTTACCAGGTAACCAAACTCCTTTTTCAATAGAATCAAGTGGCCACATGCACGAAGATCGCAAGATGAGAAACAACAAGGGCTTACTTCAGGGAGATCGTGTCACTAATCTTCTAGATTTTTTTTGATTGGGTGACTAAAATAATAGATGGTGGAGGGGAAGAAAACATCGCTTATCTAGATTTTAGTAAGGCTTTGGACACTGTCCCACATAGAAGACTTATGCCCACTGAATATATATATATAAGACTCAATAAATTGCAGTCTTAACAATATAGTTTGGAAGAAAGAAGAGACAGATGGGATATGATAGAAACTTTTATATACCTAAAGGGAATCAACACGGTAAAGGAGAAGATTATATATTTAAAACAAGAAAACCTATCACAAAAGGACTTCGTTTTATATTAGAGGGGCAAAGGTTTAGGCACTAATATCAGGCAGTACTGTATTACTTTCCTGAGAGAGTAGTGGATGCATGGAATAGTTTTCCTGCAGAAGTGGTAGCTGCAAATACAGTGAAGGAGTTTAAAGGGGTACTCCCCCCGTAGACATCTTATCCCCTAACCAAAGAATAGGGGATAAGATGTCTAATCATGAGGGTCCCGCCGCTGGTGACCCCCACGATCATGACTGCAGCACCCCAGATATCCGGTGCACAAGCGAACTTCGCTCCTCGCCGGATGACTGGCGATGCAGGTCTGAGGCTCGTGATGTCACGGCCACGCCCCCTCAATGCAAGTCTATGGGAGGGGGCATGACATCTGTTGTACCCCCTCCCATAGACTTGCATTGAGGGGGCGTGGCCGTGACATCTCGAGCGGGGCGTGGCCATGAAGTCACGAGCCTCCGGCGCTGCACCCAATGCTCTAAACAAATGCTGGGTTCAGCAGGGAGATCTCGGGGGTCCCCAGCAATCAGACATCTTATCCCCTATCCTTTGGATAGGGAATTAGATGTCTAGGGGCAGAGTACCCCTTTAAGCATGCATGGGATAGGCATAAGGCTATCATTCATATAAGATAGGGCCAGGGACTATTTATTGTATTCAGATTATTGGGCAGACTAGATGAGCCAAATGGTTCTTATCTGCCGACACATTCTATGTTTCTATCAAAGTACCCGATCACAGTAGACCCCCCATTGAAGGCAAGTCATCACACCACAGCGCTCCCAGCTGGCATTCTAGACGTCCTTTTGATTAAGAATTATAAAAGTAGTAAAACTAAAAAGCAATGAATTTAAATGTTCTCCTGACATCTTATCATTGTCCTTCAGAGGAATTTCACAAGGGTTACGAGCTGCTGTGTCTGGACAATACAAGGAAACCAATCAGTGAATATGAGAAATGTCATTGGGGAAGAGTTCCATCTCATGCGGTGGTGTCTGTTCAAGATGAAGAAAAGATTAAATCTATCACTGAATTTCTTCTGCAGGCTAAGGTAATAGTAAACTTGTAGCCTATACATTTATTGTTATATGTCTCCTTTTTGCAGTGGTGAACATACAAAGCCTGTAAACAAAATCAGACTGAGGACTCCGGTGCTGCATAATCCCATACAGACATATTTAGGGTGGGTTCACACTACGTTTTCTCCCATACGGGAGCGCATACGGCAGGGGGGAGCTAAAACCTCACGCTCCCGTATGTCACCGTATGCGCTCCCGTATGTCATTCATTTCAATGAGCCGGCCGGAGTGAAACGTTCGGTCCGGTCGGCTCATTTTTGCGCCGTATGCGCTTTTACAACCGGACCTAAAACCGTGGTTGACCACAGTTTTAGGTCCGGTTGTAAAAGCGCATACGGCGCAAAAATGAGCCGACCGGACCGAACGTTTCACTCCGGCCGGCTCATTGAAATGAATGACATACGGGAGCGCATACGGTGACATACGGGAGCGCAAGGTTTTAGCTCCCCCCTGCCGTATGCGCTCCCGTATGGAAGAAAACTTAGTGTGAACCCACCCTTATTGAGCACATTGTGAACATTAGATGGACTTAAAACAGTACAACATTTAAAAAACAATACTTTAAAGAGGTACTTGCTGTTTTCATGATGTGGGGGTCAGCCACACCCCTCGTTACATCACGGCCCCCTCAATGCAAGACTATGGGAGGGGGCGTGATGGCCATCACGCCCCCTCCCATAGACTTGCATTGAGGGGGCGTGGCCGTGATGTCACAGGGGCGTGGCGTGGCATTTGGAGCATTTACTTCTGAATGCTGGCTAGTGGAGTACCCTTTTAAATGTGACCCCCCCCCCCTAAAACTTTGTCATCAAAATTATCTTATAAAGAAATATTTTTAGAGTCTTGGTACCTGTAAGGTGGTGCAGACATTCAGATTTCACAGCCAAGATAAGCCAAACGAATGTCAAGGTTGCATTGCATTTCTATGACATGCATGCGAGCTCCTACCTTATGTCTGGTTTTATACGTAGGGTATTTTTAGATATATAATATGGAACTACTACTCTATTTTAGAGTAACACACATTTTATTTTCTGTCACATTTAGAGCAAACCAGGCTGCAAATTGTTTGGTTCCCCTCATGGGAAAGATCTAATGTTCAAAGATTCTGCAAAGGACCTCATCCCGCTCCCAAATAAACTTGATGCCTTCTTGTACTTGGGAAAAGAATTCACTGATGACTTTAAAGCACAGGACACAGGTATGTATTAAAGGTATAAAGCAATTTTTACAAACTTTTTTCAGCTCAGACCTTGCGGTAAAGTTTTTACTGCAAGCCACACTGACTCCACCCAACCCCCACCCCAGCCCCATCCCATAGGTAGGACCCCCTGTAGGGAGTTTGGCCCTATAAACATGACCACCCAGTAGGTGGTTTGCCCAATTTGGATAGCTTTCCCCCTGTGTATAGGGCCCCCTGTAGTTAACTTTCCCCTTGTATATAGGCCAATTTGTAAGTATATTTCCCCCTGTATATAGGGCAGCCCTGTAGTTAGCTTGCCCACCTGTGAATAAGGCCCCTCTGTAGTGAGCTTGTCCACCTGTAAACAATGCCCCTCTGTAGTTAGCTTGCCTCCTGTAGGTAGCTTTTCCCCTGTAAATATGCCCCTCCACCTTTGCAGGTAGCTTTTCCCCAGTATATAGGGTCCCCCTGTAAGTAGTTCCCCCCCCCTGTATATTGGGCCCCTGTAGTTAGCATGCACCCTGTAGATAGCTTCCCCCTTGATTGAGAATTGAGAGTTTTTAATAGAAGTCATTTACAAATCTTTTTAACTTTCTGGAATCAGTTGATTTGAAAAAAAAAAATATGTTTTCCACTGGAGTACCCCTTTAAATGGCAGGAATTAGTTGAGATTTGACTGATTCAAATAATTCTACTTCACATCTGTGTGTCCTAGTTGTGGGCCGTGTTTCACAAGTTTTTATGAAGTTGTACATTTCTCTTCCTAGATATTGGAGAGTTGGAATTACTATCCGATGAAAAGATCCGATGGTGCACACAAGGCAAAGAGGAGAAGTCAAAATGTGACACCTGGACTATTGCAAGTAAAGGGGCCATCGAGTGTGTGGAGGCTTCCAGTGCAGAAGAATGTATTGTAAAGATTCTGGTTAGTGAGCTATTATTGCTTGGATTGACATAATTGACATAAATTTTGACCTAATCAAAAAAATTACATATTTTCTTAAGAATATTGAAAAGGATTTCCAAAGAAGCAAATTCTTGCACCTGTAGGTTAATGAGTCACATATATTTAGATTTAGCTTTAGCTTGTCTACCTTTGTCAGTTTTAGGTCCTTATTCCCTGCTAATTAATTTTAAACGGGTACGCCGCCCCAGACATCTTATCCCCTATCCAAAGGGCTAGTATGAGGAGGCATGACGGCTCGTATGTAGCTAGTATGTAGCCGTCACACCTTCTCCCATAGACATGAATGGATGGGGCGTGGCGGCTGTTGTCGCCAGTCATCCAGCATGGGTACTGCACCAGAGATCATGGGGGTCTCCAGTGGCGGGACCCCCGCGATCAAAAATCTTATCTGAAAGGAGTACAGCAGAGTACTAAGAACTGACTAAGAACTCCTAGCAAGTTCGAAACGTTCATTTTTAGCATACCCATGGGGTTTTTGTTGTTTTCTTTATGTTCCATGTTTTTAACTATGTGAAGTAAAAGTTAAGTTTTACATATTTTTTTGTGAGCTGGACCCTTCTCCTTCACTCCCTTTGATCTACAGCAGAGTACCCCTTTAATGCTTCCAGTCTTTCAGACCTTGTTGCTTTATGCACCTGTGTCTGTCTGAGCACTTTTCCTGAGTTTAACCATGGTTATCTGTCCTGTCTGTTATTGATATCTGGATTTTATCCTGCTTTGTTTAGTAACTTGTGGGGTTTTAGTATTCTTGCATTGCATATATTTAGTGTTCCTTGTTTAGACCTGTGTTCAGATTGTATTCTGTTTTGCCTGAGTTTTGTGAATCTATGTCCGTGTTCACATTATGCCTTTGTATCAGTCCTGTTTGACCCTGTTGGATCCTTGATCTCCTAGGATAGAATCCTGTTCTGAGCTTTGTGCTAATCCATCTATCTAGGAGTATGTTTGAGTTTATGCCCGTGTTTCATGTGTTTTTGGATTTTTTTTCCTCCTCGACTTGTATCCTGTTCACACTGTGGAGTGTGCCCGCCAGTTTGGAGCCCATTTGGAGTTATTATTTATGTCCCTCCATATTTGAAGTGGGGTGTAATTTTGTCTTATGTGAATAGTGCTCTTGTTATCCCAAGGTGTTTAGTTTGCTCTACCGTGCCTTGGATTGTCTGTTTGTTGCTTGGTAGCATTCCTGTTATGTTCCTGTCTTCTTCCCCGACACATACTTATTTGTCTGTTTTGTTTGTATTGACTCCAGGCACTTTAGCGCAGTATAGGGACTGTCATCGTGGTTGTCGATCCGTCTTTTAGGGCAATAGGAAGGGACAATGGCCTTTTGGAAGTTAGGGCTTATTAACTCCCTGCCGCCCCTTTTCATGACAGATTTATTTCTATTTTTAGTTTTTTGGCTGGGGAACAAACTTGGAGATAATTGTAATGTTATTGGTTGCAAACGGTTAAAGGAATGTGAGTATCAGGATTGGTTAATAGAAAATACCAGAAGAAAGGTGGAAGAAATAGATAGGAAAGAGTTTATCTGTAGTACAGCCTCTTTTTACCTCATATTGTGTGGAATTTAACAAAATGTTATAAATTTTTTTTTTTTTTTTTTTTTTATCTTTCACTATTAAATCAGAGTTAATGGGACATGCAGGGTTGTCCTGAAAAAAAGAGTAAAACACTAGGACAACATTTGTGTTCACATTTGTCCAGTTGCCATAAAAATAAGAATGCAAATAAAACATGGAAAAATATAGTAGGTTGTCATAAATGTGGAGACAAAAAGAGAGAGATTATCAAAACCTGTCCAGAGAAAAATATGCTGAGTTGCCCATAGCAACCAATCAGATCGCTTCTTTCATTTTTGAAAAGGCCTCTGAAAAATGAAAGAAGCGATCTGATTGGTTGCCATGGGCAACTCAGCAACTTTTCCTCTGGACAGGTTTTGATAAATCTCACCCATTATATCTGCATTGTGTACCCATATGACAACAGGTAATTTTTTTTTCATCCTCTCAGTAAAGGAGGCTCCAACAGGATTTCCCATTATATTAATTGTAAAACATTGTTTGTAATATACATCATTTTGTGCAAGATATGTAATATAAAGTATATAGCACTAGAGGTCCCTTGAAGGTTCTCATCAGGAGACTACATATCTGAACCCTAATGCTGTAAATGTGTCTCAAAGCATTTTCCCCCTGTCATCAGGGGGATGTTACGGCCTAGTGTATATGGACATTGACAACGTCTTTTCCTGAATAGAGGTGGAGACTGGAGAAGTTTTTTGCTAGCCAGAGAAACATACTGGCTCTTTAAACTAGTCACTAAATATCCAGTAGGATTGAACCAAAGATACAATGTACCAATATTAGCTTTGATTTATCTGGTTATAAAGTATTTGTGGCATTATCCATTATGATACAGTTATACTTTTTATACAATAGTGGTTTTTTTATATGTTTGTATGTTAGGTGTTTCCTCCTTCCAATAAAGTTAATGGATTATATTTGCTTGGAGGAGAAACTAACCATAGGAAGTGTATTTATTGTTTCCTGCAAAGAAATTGCAAATGTAGACATTTCAAATGCGTTTTAAATTTTTACAGGTTCTCTTTGAATTTTTAATTTTTTTATGCCATGAATAAAAGCATTTGGATCTTTTCCATTTGATATGCCATTTTTTTTCTATTTAGACAAAAACAACATTGTTTTAAAAGAATTTCAATAAATTTTTTTACAGTTTCTCAAATGTCTTAGGGATAGACAGATAAAGGGGTAGATGTTGTTGTTAAACTTTAATGGCACTATAATGAACACACTTCAGTCCTGCAATGGGTAGATGACCCCCAGCTTACTCCCACCAATAAAACAAAATTGTTTCGAATGCCGTTTTTATGAAGCATTGCAAATCATTTATTAACAACCTGGTGCTGTTCTTAGCCCATGCCAAAGCCATTAACAGGGCGCGCGCAATATGTGGGATAGGCCAAACACCAGGAGAGACCATCATTTTTAGATTGGTGGAGGCCCAACTCCTGCCATAGCAGGGCTTAGGAAAACATTAGTGGTGTTTGCATTGAAAGGGGTAAGGCTTAAATATGGCAAAAATGCACAAACAAATGCTACAAAAACTAAAATTGTGCAAACTAAGAATAGACAGTCTAAAGATGGACCAGATTTTTAAACACCCTGCACCACTTTTAGTTATGTGGTGCATTTATAGAATGTCTAGTCTAGGCTAAGAGTTAAAGGGGTACTCCGGTGCTTAGACATCTTATCCCCTATCCAAAGGATAAGATGCCTGATCGCGGGAGTCCCGCTGCTGGGGACCCCTGTGCTCTTGCACGCGGCACCCCGTTTGTAATCAGTCCCCGGAGCGTGTTCGCTCCGGGTCTGATTCCCGGCGACCACATGGCCGATGGCGTGTGACGTCACGCCTCCGCCCCCGTGTTACACATTTTATTTAATTGTTTCCCCCCCAAAATGTAATTTAATCTATTCTTTCCAGAAAGGTGAAGCTGATGCAGCCACATTTGATGGGGGATACTTGCATACAGCAGGGGCATGTGGACTTGTTCCAGCAATGACAGAGATCTATGACGGTAAGAAATGATGGCAAAACAAAACATTTCTTTATATAAACTGCTGCTATGGGACCCTTGGAAAAAGGAGTGCACGAGGGTGGGGGACGGGAGCATGTGTCCAAGTGGTGTAGAGGTTATCCCTTTCAAGACATAAGGATGTTTTTCTGCAGTTGGTAATGTGGCAAAGGCTGATGTTAGAGGGCAGCAATAACTTGACAGACACAATTCTTTAGACTGCAAATGTTGGAATACAATGCTTGGCTTGGCTCTCACTTAGAGGCTTTAACTTAAATAGCAGTAGCAGTAAACAACAGAAGTCTTGTGGTTTCTTGGCAGCAAAGTCTCCAACTACAGTCTTAGTCTCTCTCCCCTGAAGCACAATACCAACTTTAACCTTCAAGCCAAGGGTGTAATGTTTTACTCCCCTTCTAGGCCCAAGCACATGGGCCCACTTTATCCTGTCTCTTGCTTGCCACTGTAGGCCTTACTCCAGGCTCAATAATTCCCAACAGTACTCAATGTCACACTTGTTACAACCAAGGCTCATTGAAAAGTTTGCAAACTGGTACCATAAGGGAACTGTACGAAAACTGGTGTAAATGTAAAAAGTTAAAACATTTTATAGTGTTTACTAGTTTTTCTTTCATACTCAAACGCTTTAAACTCTTTTGTCTGAATATTGGTCAATTTTTGACCTGCCAGTAGACCGCAAAAAGTATTTTCATACCCACAAAGTGTTCTATCAGTGAATATAATATTTTCCTCAACACTAGTTAAAGGAAAATTGACCTCAGTGTCCCTCATACTAACCAAAAGCTGAGTACAAGGATCTTTACATTTTTTCTACCCTGTGCCATTCTCAAGATATCCCCAAAAACCCTTATTTGTACACTTGTTCCTTTGGTGCACTGGGGTGTTCGCAGCCCCTTGGTGCACTTGTACGTCTGCCTGCCTGGTCCCTGGACAGTATCCCCTTAGTAAATATTCATAACTCTGCTCTGAAGCTTGTGTGCTGAGATCCCACACATGTGCATCTTAGTATGTAGTGACTATAGAGGAGAATCATCAAGACCTTTGTCAAGGAAAAGTTGACCAGTTGCCCATAGCAACCAATCAGAAGGCTTCTTTTATTTTTCAGAGGCCATTTAAAAAAAAAAAATGAAAGAAGTGATCTGACTGGTTGCCATGGGCAACTGGACGACTTTTCCTTTTCACAAGTTTTGATGAATCTCCCCCTATGTGCTTTAAGGCAGAGTTATGAATATTTACTAAGGGGGTGTTATTCAGAGACCAGACAGGTAGCCACACCAGTGTACCAAGGGAATTTGGACACCTGAGTGCACCAAAGAAACAAATTTACATATGAGAATTAGCCTGTACCAGTAGATTAGTGTGGGTGACACTGTTGTCAGTTTCCCTTTAAGAAATGCATCCAAATGGAAATTAAAAAAACTGTGGCACTCACCAATAATGTGCAGAACGACTTTTTTTTATTTCAGGACAGACAAGTATAGACCCTGGTGCAGGCTTAAAGGGGTACTGCGGCGCTAAGACCCCTTATCCCCTATCCAAAGTATAGGGGATAAGATGCCTGATCGCGGGGGTCCCGCCGCTGGGGACCCCCGTGATCTTCCACGCCGCACCCCATTAGAATCAGCCCCTGGAGCGTGCTCGCTCCGGGTCTGATTACTAGCGATCACGGGGATGGAACATAGTGATGTCACGGCTCTGCCCCCTCAATGCAAGCCTATAGAGGGGGCGTGACAGCTCCAGGGGCTGATTCTAATGGGGTGCAGCGTGGAAGATCACGGGGGTCCCCAGCGGCAGGACCCCCGTGATCAGGCATCTTATCCCCTTTCCTTTGGATAGGGGATAAGATGTCTTAGCGCCGGAGTACCCCTTTAATGACTGTTGTTTAATCTGCGCAAATGCACTTCTCTAGACCACTTTCTTTTCATTTAGAAGCATTGCTACTGTATGTCTTAAAGGGTTTATCCAGGAAAAAAACTTTTTTTTATATATCAACTGGCTCCAGAAAGTTAAACAGATTTGTAAATTACTTCTATTAATTTTTTTAAATCCTTTCAGTACTTTTTAGCTGCTGAAGTTGAGTTGTTCTTTTCTGTCTAAGTGCTCTTTGATGACACGTGTCTCGGGAACTGTCCAAGCAGAAGCAAATCCCCATAGCAAACCTATTCTACTCTGTGCAGTTCCTGAGACAAGCAGAGATGGCAGCAGAGAGCACTATGGCCAGACAGAAAAGAACAAGTCAACTTCAGCAGCTGATAATTATTGGAAGGATTAAGATTTTTTAATAAAAGTAATTTACAAATCTGTTTAACTTTCTGGAGCCAGTTGATATATATATATATATATATATATATATATATATATATATTTATATATATATATATATATATATATATATATATATATATATATATATATAAGTTTTTTTCCTGGAATACCCCTTTAAAATTCTTCCAGTAAAGCATGTCGAGCAAGACCAGATGGCTATAATGATTGATGTTGAATCTTTTTTTTAATTATTTGTAATGTGGGTTCATGTCGCAGTCAAAAAGAGATTTCTGCTGCAATTTTGTGCAAATTTTTATCATGATGTGTAATGTTACAGAGCATATATCATATTATTTACTGATATCTTGGTTTCTATTGTAATTTCTTACAGCTAGTGAATGCAAAGGAACAGGAACAACAACAGGTATGGAAAAATATAAAAGATCATTTATATTTATCTAGAATTTATATATATTTTTTCCTAAAATATGATGTTTATAGTCTGTCAAGATGTGTTTTTTTTCTCAATATGCAATATGCTCCTTAGCTCCCTCTATTGGGGGCTGCTCTACATCTATACATGGAAGCTGAAGTGTTAAACTTAAAGGGGTACTCCCGTGGAAACCATTTTTTTTTTTTTTTAATCAACTGGCGCCAGAAAGTTAAACAGATTTGTAAATCACTTCTATTAAAAAAAATCTTAATCCTTCCTGTACTTTTTAGGGGCTATATACTAAAGTGAAATCCAAAAAAGAAATGCATTTTCTCTTATGTCACGAGCACAGTGCTGTCTGCTGACCTCTGCTGTCCATTTTAGGAACTGTCCAGAGCTGGAGAAAATCCCCAAAGCAAATATATGCTGCTCTGGACAGTTCCTACAATGGACAGCAGAGGTCAGCAGAGAGCACTGTGGTCATGACATCAGAGGAAATGCATTTATTTTTTGGATTTCTCTTTAGTATACAACCCCTAAAAAGTACTGGAAGGATTAAGAATTTTTAATAGAAGTGATTTACAAATCTGTTTAACTTTCTGGCACCAGTTGATTTAAAAAAAAAGTTTTCCATTGGAGTACCCCTTTAAAAAAGAGCCATGAGTAATATATATTAAGAAATTGTTCAGCAAAATATAAGTCTATCTTGAATAAAAACGGCGTCCAAAGAAGAACACTTACTCTTTTTAGGATCTAAATGACTTGTAGCTAGATTCTGCTTTAAAGTTACTTTGAAGCTACTTAAAAAATCCATCTCATTCTCTCTACAAAGGCTCATATTATGCTGTTGCCATTGTAAAGGCAGAGAACCAGGACATCTCATGGAATAATCTTAGAGGCAAAAAATCATGCCACACAGCCGTTGGACGCACTGCTGGATGGAATATCCCTATTGGTCTCATTCATAAGGAAACTGGCGTTTGTGATATGTGTAAGTGTCCTGTCTTAACTCCAACAGTGGGCATTGATTTAAAATAAGGATAGACAAATAGGGAAACAAAAAATAAATTTTGCATTAAAATTCTGGTTTTCATGTCTACATCCAGAAAAATGAATATTGTAGCATAATCTCTGACAAACCTCGCAGGATCAATACATCATATCATTAATATATTTATTTCTGGGTCCAGTTTTGTTACCAATCTGATGTGTTTTTCTTATATTCAAGAATAGGGTCTGGAGATATTTATTGTGTCTATGTCTATGGGGCTTGCTGTAAAGCACATCACTAAATGCTGTTAACAACAGCCCAGGCAAGAATATAAAAAAAAATTACATTGAAAAAAAAAACTGATTAGGAAATAAGAACATGTTTTAGGAACTGGCTCTTAAGTAAATTTAAATAAATCTATGCAAATGTAGCAGAAAAAAAGACAGAGAATGGGGCTTTATAGTGCTGTGATCTTTGTGGTGGATGATTCCCAAGGTAAAAAGTATAGAAGGTGCTTACCTTGTTGTGTTGCGCTAGCAGGCACAACACTGTTTATAGCTTTTATTATAGACTTGGGTTCTTATGTCCGGGACCTGGGAGCTGCTTGGCTGTCAGTACCGGGTCTATTATGGAGAGGTGGGACTAGATTGAGTAAGAAGATTAGAATAAAACTGATGAAGGGAGGAGTAGTCCTCCTGAAATGTGTTGCCCCTATCTTTATCTCCTAATAAACACTTTTATTTCTTCACCGTCTTTGATGCACATCGTCATCTGTACTTGGTTAGCGCTCTGAGCCAAAAGTCAGATCTCAAGGGGGAAATTTTTTCAAAATCCATTCCTGACTTTGTCTTTATTTATTGCAATTGAAAACCTGTATGTGTGAACACAGCCTAACTATAGAACTGGGCTCATATGTTAAATAATCTGTCGTTAAATCTGTGATGTGCCCATCACCAGCAGATATCATACCATCTGTAGTGACATAGTAGAACATACATTTACTTAGATTTTTATTTTCTTCATTTTATAGCAACTTACTTTTCTGCGAGCTGTGCCCCTGGTTCTGATCCTAAATCTAATCTCTGCAAACTGTGCGCTGGCGACCCATCAAAATCACTGGATGACTCAAAGTGTTCAGCAAATACTAGGGAACTGTTGTATGGCTATCATGGAGCAATAAGGTATGAGTAATAATATCCGTGCTCGAAAGCTGTGGGAAGGGATGTAGCTAAAGGGGGGACAAAGTAGCAGCTTTTCCCAGGGCTTGGTGTCTGAGAGGCCCCAAAGAACAGCAGAAAAATAGCATATTACGCACATGGCTAGATAGGGCTTGTCTTCATGATTTCAGATATACCTTATGTATTTGAATAGTCCTTTCCATCAGCAAAAGAAAAACCATTTTGTTAATATGCAAATTAGGCTCAAAAGCCCAGTGGGCATTCCCTAGCATGGCAAAAGCACAGGTAAGTCCAGCCCATGTCTTCCTTATCTATTCGTTATAAGTCAAACAGGGTGGTTGCAAACTGGCCAGGCAGAGGGGATTTAGAGGGCTTTTTAAAAATAAAGAAGCAAGCTGATTGGTTGCTAGGGGCAACTGCGCCACTCTGAAAGTAAAGCAGCTATCCATGTAAAGCAAGACTGTACCAGCCAAGAAGAGCAGATGGCTCTGTAAGGGTATAATCACATGGGGAATAAAGGCTCTGTTTTAAAGGGGTACTCCCGTGGAAAACTTTTTTTTTTTTTTTTTTTTTAAATCAACTGGTGCCAGAAAGTTAAACAGATTTTGTAAATCACTTCTATTAAAAAATCTTAATCCTTCCAGTACTTTTTAGGGGCTGTATACTAAAGAGAAATCCAAAAAGAAATGCATTTCCTGTGATGTCCTGACCACAGTGTTCTCTGCTGACCTCTGCTGTCCATTTTAGGAACTGTCCAGAGAAGCATATGTTTGCTATGGGGATTTTCTTCTTCTCTAGATAATTCCTAAAATGCACAGCAGAGGTCAGCAGAGAGCACTGTGGTCAGGACAACACAGGAGATGCATCTCTTTTTTGGATTTCTCTTTAGTATACAGCCCCGAAAAAGTGCTGGAAGGATTAAGATTTTTTTAACAGAAGTGATTTACAAATCTGTTTACCTTTCTGGCACAAGTTGATTTATAAAAAAAAAAGTTTTCCATGGGAGTACCCCTTTAATGTGTCCAAAACCTTCCTGTCATTGACTTCAATTGGAGCCAGGTAAACACTAGTGATGAGCTGCATTGCCCATATTCCAATTTGCGATATTTCGCGAATATATAGACGAATATTCATCCTATATTCGCAAATTTCATGTATTCATTATATTCGCATATGTGAATATTCGCATATTCACGCATTCGATGAAGATATCAGTGAGAGGGTGGGCAACTTTACTATTGGTTGCTAGGGATGTTGTTGATAACCTCTGTCAAGTGTATTTGCATAATTGTAGTTTTCCCACAAGTGAAAAGAAGGAATATGTGAAAATTCACGTATACGAATATTCCCATATGCAAATATGCCCATATGCAAATATTCACATATGCGAATATTCACATATGCGCATATGTGGGAAAAAATGCGAATATTCGCAATTTCGAATATATAGCGAATATATTTGCAATATTTGCGAATTCGCAAATATCCGATATTCACGATAAAAATACCAAATTCGAATATTCACGCCCAACACTAGTAAACACAAATAAAAGAAGGGACATTTCATCTTTTATGCTCGATTCAGTGCAGAAGCTCACATTGAAGTCAATAGGAGCTTCAGGACTGTTCCCCATTACTCCTTCCTGGGATGCCCATGACATAGAGACAGCTATAGTGCAGCACTTTATACTGGAACATGTTTTTCCCATGTGAACATACCCTTACAATGTGGCTCTTGATTCTTGCTCATGACAGGGGTTCCCAGTACTGGACCTTATCTATCAGATCCATATGCCCTTATGTGGCAGCAAATTAACCTTTTCGTGATGCCAGGGCACGGTTAGCCTATACACCGTCCGAGGTTGAGCCAGCTTCTCCTGGGCCTGGGCCAGGCACGGGGCAATGAATACTCCAATGCAAGGATACGGATAAACTGACTTTACTGAGGCAGGATAAATGGTAAAATCCGTTACAGCTCAGATTAGTGCAAAGGGAGGTGCAGGGTAAACCTTGGAAGTTTATCCGCTTGCTGGGACTTTTAGTTGATTGTGCTGTATATGATTGACTTGTTGTATGGCAACCCACGCTGACTTTAGAGACTTGAATGACTGGTTTAAAAGACTGACTTGACTGACTTGGATCCCCGGGACTTTAGTGCTTACCGCTAGGATTGACATTCACCTGGGTGCAGGGGATTTGCTTTAGAAGATGCCTGGTTGCAGGATTAGACTTGAGGCCTCCTCAGAACACCTCACACTCTCTCTTCAGACTTTCTCAAAACTGTACCTCAGCTAAACATTGAACTCTGAACTCCTACCACACTATATAAGGGGCAGATTTTTAGGATTCCCATTGGGCTGACAAGACACATGGTTTACCCCATGCACACTCCCCTAACAACAGGTTTAAGAGGCTTAAAGCTACAGGTACGCAGAAAATGCCAGAACATTAATCATAACATAACATTGCATTATTTTGAGTCCTGAGTAATGTGGGCCCAAAACGGACACTGAAGGCAACATCTGCCACACAGGATGGGCAGACTGCTATATTCTGTACTGGGTCACCACATAGACAAGGGTTGTCATCATGAGACTGATGTCTAGAAAGATATCTATTCATTGTGTGCCTAGTTTTGAGGTGAAATCCATGCTAAATGATCTATTGAGTCACTATGACGTGTCAGGAGAAATTAGGTGGGAAAGACTTTACAGATTGCCTGACTTTAAACTCAGCCAATTCTTCAGGTCAGAGGGTGAATTTGTGGTGGATTTCATAAAGTATTTTCCATCTTTCTCATATTATAAAACTGTTTTATGGTCTATTCACATGTACAGTTTCCTGCATATTTGATGTGCAGGATTTGAAGCTTTAGATTGTGTGCTGTAGAATAAACTAAATTACTAAACACAGCTTCAAATCTGCAGCATCAAATCCTGCAAATCAAATATGCGCAGGACACTGTACGTGTGAATACACCCTTCATTAATCAAAGAGGGAACGATTTCCTGAAAAAAACGTGACATATTTCTCTTACTCCCTTAAGGTGCCTACTTGAGGCAGATGCAGATGTTGCTTTTGTGAAGCAATCGACAATCTTTGAGATCATTAATGGTAAGAATTTCCCTTCACACTTTGTACACAGATTAGGGAGGGGGGGGGGGGGTTACCTAAACTATCTGATTGTAAATCTAATGGAAAAAACTTAGATGGACAGCCTTCAAAATATCACATTGGCTCAGGCTGAAGGGTAAATATTGTGCACATGTAGACTGTGAAATCTAAATTTGCACTGTGTATTCTAAATATAGACCAAATGTATTTGATTTACCAGCTCTCTACCCACACCACGCCCCTTTCTGGTGAGCCATGCCCTTGAGGAACAGTTTCTGTTGTTTTTTGTTCACATTGCTTAGTAATGGTGTCCTATTTTTTGTGCACCACAATTTTGGCTCATTTGAATCCAATAGTCTTACTATATATAGGCTATTTTCTTTCATCTCAGCAGTACCTGTTGTGAGCAGTGTGGTGATTGGATTGAGCGGTCACATTTTTTCTGTGGCACGTCACCACTTCAGTCAATGTAAATAAAGACCTGCAGGGACCAATCACTGGCCACCTTAATTAACCTTTTAATAATCAAGCAATGTCCTTCATTTTATCATCTTCCATGAACCATAACTTTTTTATTTTTCTGTTGAATTACTAATATGGGGCTTATTTTTAGCAGGACTAATGGTATCATTTTTTCAATGACACTATTTTGGGGGTACATATGTAATTTTGATTTATTTTTTGGGAGGCAGATAATCAAAGTACAGCAGTCACTCACATAATGCTGACAGGCAACATAAAGCTGACAGGCAACCCATGTGGCCCTGCTGGGAGTAGGTGCAAATACTTGGCATACATGGGGGCCTTCTTGGGCCTCCTGCTACCATGGAAACCCATCTAAAATTAAGTGATCGTGAGAACTGGGTGCCAAAGGGGTGACAGATGCCCAGAAACCACTAAGAAAAGGTCAAATCACAATGGGGGACATTTATCAATGTTTGCTTATGTATTCCTTTTTTAGTTATTTTTTTCTTACAATTTTTTTTGCTTATGTGCAAATTATTTATCAACTGCTTTCAGCCTGTTGATAAATTTCTTTCATGTAAGCAATTTTTCTTTTTTTGCTTTGGTAGTGGCTTTTTCTGCTCCATGTCTGAACTGGAGTAAATTTAGTAGGTTTTTTCATGCAATGCGACTTTTTTGCGACTTTCGCACTTGAAAAATCTCTGACCACTGCAAGTCAAAAATCACTTTTTGCTTTGGACACTGAACATGCAAAAAGTGTGACTTTTTTGAGACAATTTTAAGCAAAAAAACCTACTAAATGCTTTGATAAATGTCCCCCAATATGACCCTGGCATCTAAGGGGATAAACTACAGGGTTCAGAGATTTCTCTGCTCCTGGTAGTTAGAGCAGGATGCCTATTGTCATGCAACAGCCAAAAATGAGGGCCGAGACCACTCAATGTTGCATAATACTACAAAATGTTTGCTTCGTGCCTAGGGGTCAGAGGGAGGGGTTAGTCCTATTGGTTGTCAGCTGATACTGCTTCAAGCCAGGAAACACAAGCTCCAATAAGGAGCATTACATCCGTAGCAGGGATACATAAGGTCAGGCCACTCTATGTTCTAGAAGAGAAAAGGTGGGTGGTTGCCCAATAAGATAATAAATGTCCCAACTGTACCGAGGTTCTGAATGGACCGCACCTGTAGTGCCAATAATATGTAAACAGAATAAAAATGGGTATTCAGACCTCAAGGAACGGTTAGTGAGATGGTTGTATGATTTAGGGGTAATTTGCAATAAAATGGGAAATGATATATATTATAAGACTGGAGATGCCGCTGGTTATACAGTATCATTTAATTCATACAATAACACAATAAAACGCTGTACCCTGAGCAGGGGCCTTGCTACAGGGTCAGAGACTTACAGATTAAATGAAATAGATTAAAATAAGTTATAAAATGCTATAAATATACATTTTGATAAGATGCATGAGAATTCTGCAATTTAGCTGATAATGTATTTTTTTTTTGCAATATTCAAAGTTTGACAGCGGTGCTGCAGGGTTAGGATGTGTCTGAAATGTCAGATCCTAGTATTGCAGAAAATGAGATGCAGGAGAATTGATATTTGCAGTCAATACACAAAGTGGCACGGGTATGCGCCCGGCCTGCTGGATGGAAAGTACCTGCGATCCTGGAGCGGTACGCAAGTTAATGCGATAGGAGGTGATGGAACTTGCCTGTCTGCCGTGGTAAGACGTGGTCTGATTTCTGGATGACACGGAGTGGTGGAGACCACTGTGTAGTGGTCTCCAAACTGTAGTCCTCTAGATATTGCAAAACTACAACTTTCAGCATGCCCGGCTGCAAACGGCTGTCTGAGCATGCTGGGAGTTGTAGTTGTGTGCCTCAAGCTGTTGCAAAACTACAACTCCCAGCATACCCAGACAGCCATTTGCACACAGTCCCCCTTTTGGGGGGGGCAATCAAGACCTCTGCAGCACAATCACAAGGTCCTGATCATCCTAATGATGGCTGGAGGTCCTTAATTCCAATTAATAGACTCCTATGGGTGGGGAATAATAAATAGTGAAAAAAAAAGTGTTAGCAAGCCCCACCCCTAATAAAAGTTTAAATCACTCCCCTTTGCCAATTTTTCCAATAAAATAATGAAAACAAAAATAAAACCTGAACATATTTGGTATTGTCACGTGCAGAATAGTCTAAACTATGAAAATAAAATGTTAATAAAACCAAATGGTAAATAACATACCGGTAAATGTTTTATAAAAAATAAATAAAAAAAGCCCAGCATTGCTGTTTTTTAGTCACTTGAGAAAAAAGTTATAAGATACTAAAAGTTAAAACTAAATATTACCAATAAAAACTAAAGATTACAGCATAAATAAAATAGTCCTCATACAGCCCCACATAGAGAAAAAAAATGGTATAGGAGTCAGGAGAGGACAAACAGTTATATTTTTTTAACCCCTTAAGGATGCGTTTTTTCAGTTTAAGCATTTTCGTTTTTTCCTCTTTACCTTTTAAAAATTATAACTCTTTCAATTTTCCACCTAAAAATCCATATTATGGCTTATTTTATGCGCCACCAATTCTACTTTGCAGTGACATTAGTCATTTTACCCAAAAATCCACAGCAAATCAGAAAAAAAATCATTGTGCGACAAAATTGAAGAAAAAAAAGCAATTTTGTAACTTTTGGGGGCTTTCGTTTCTACACAGTGCATTTTTCGGTAAAAATAATACCTTATCATTATTCTGTAGGTCCATACGGTTAAAATGATACCCTAATTATGAAGGTTTGATTTTGTCGTACTTCTGGAAAAAATCATAACTACATGCAGGAAAATGTATTCGTTTAAAAATAACCTCTTTATTTTTCTGCATATGGGGATGCATGATTTTTTGCGCGTGACCTGTAGTTTTTATCGGTACCATATTTGTTTTGATCTGACTTTTCAATTGCTTTTTATTCATTTTTTGATATAATGATATAAAAAGGTACCAAAAATATGCTATTTTGGAGTTTTGAATTTTTTTACGTGTACACCATTGAACGTGCGGTTTAATTAACAATATATTTTTATAGTTTGGACATTTACACACTCGGCGATACCACATATGTTTATTTTTGTTTAAAATTTTATTTTATTTTTTATGGGAAAAGGGGAGTATTTATGACTCTTTGCAATGTTATAGCCCCCATAGGCCCAGAACCCAGTGTTCGGAATGAAAATTTCAGAATTCTGGGGTGGCGTGCAGGAGATTGCGGGGGTTCCGCGATCAGATATCTTATCCCCTATCCTTTGGACAGGGGTTAAGATGTCTAGGGGCAGAGTACCCCTTTAAAGCGTACTTGTCATAGCCCACAAAAAAAAGTTAGAGGTTACTTATTACCTACATTTTTATGTGTCTAGCACATATAATTCACTCATTCTTCTTTCTGTTGCTCTCTTGCTTTGTCATTTTGTGGTTTGGAGGGGGGTGTCCTCACTCTGCATGACTCATCATCCTCCCTGAGTGCTGGGTCTCTCCACCCAATCACCACAGGCTGCTCTGCAACCCCCTCCTCCCTTTTTTTGCATGCTGCAGTCTGATAGGACATGAGTGAGCACAGAAAAGTGCTAGTCCCACCCTCACTAACTGGACTTTGTCCACGCCTGTGCTTCAGCCTGGACAAAGATGATGCTGCAGGATTATGTGCTGGAATGTATGGGGACCCCCAGTGGCGTTCTATAAAAAAGGAAATAAAAAATTTCTTATGAATTATATTAGAAAGGTTTTGCCAAGATGTACAGCATATAAAAAGTTTTGTATCTGACAGTACCCATTTAAATGATCCTTACTAAGCTGCATTGTCATGGTACCTTCTTTCTAGATAATCCTTCATGGCTGAAGAATAAGAAACTGGATGATTTCCGTCTTCTGTGCAGAGATGGCACTAAGAAACCCGTGTCTGAATATAAAACTTGTCATCTTGCTGAGGTACCAGCTCATGCTGTTGCTACTTTATCAGAAAGAAAGGAGGCGGTTGTAAGCATTCTTGAAGCTCAGCAGGTAAGATAAAGAGGCATTATGGGTCTTTGTTTTTTTCTGTGGGAAAAAAAAAATCTTTCAAAAAATTTTACCCCTACTTTGCACCATCCAAATGTGATGTATAGTGTTGGGCAAAGTTTTCAAAATTTTGCTTCCGCAGTGTGGTGGCCCAGTACGGTAGGTGTTACCCCGTGCTCCTGCTGTCCTGTCAGGCAGCCTCCTTCATTGTCCCCAAGGCCCATTGTAAATATGTTTTACCATGTAAAGTGTTATAAAATGTAATGTAATGTTATACCATGTGATCTGTCATGTGATTGTTACCCAGAAGGTACCAGTGACCAGGTGATCTCAAGAGTGACCTATGGGCTCCCTGCTAGTCTCCCCCATATAAGCCCTGGTTGGAGATAGCTTCTTTCTCTCTTTGAGCTCTGCTCTTCTGCTAAGGTCCAGTGCAGTCGTGCCTAGTGTGTGTGTCCAGAGTATTGGAGGCCTCAAGTCAAGTCCTGCAGCCACAGTCAAGTGCAAGTAAACTAAACCTGCAGCTTTGTCCATCATCACTCAAGTCAGTCTCTGTCAAATTGTCAAGCACCGTGGCCTGCACTAAATTGCCTAGTCCTAGTACAAGTCCGAGCAAGCCCTTAAGGTCTCTAAGTCACTGGTCACCTCCTTGGGCCCTTTTTTCAAAAAGTGTGCTTCTGATCAAATAAATTCGGACCTAAAATGTGAAAGTTGCGGCAACATGTGGTACTTGTGGTAAGTAACAGCTTGTTGAAGTACACACTGCAGAAACAGAATTTGTTTGCTACCAAGAAAAAATGGCTTTTTCCAAGTGTTCCAAAAATCCCTTTTTGGGAGTAGCAATAGGTTTTGCACCTGACAAGTAAGGAGGCCGTGGCTTTAAAAAAAAAAAATGTTATGTGTCACTGCCATTGGCAGCAATGGTTCAATCAGCGACAATTAGTGTTTCTGAACTCACAAGAAAATGTTTTGGGTTTTTGTTGGAAGGATTTTCTTATTAACTAATATTCAGTGAAGGAAAAATGTATTTGATGCCCTGACCATTTTGTATGTTTTCCCACTGACAAAGTAATGCTCTGTCTATAACTTTAATTGAATGTTTTTTTTGAACTGTGAAAACAGAATAACAATAAAATAATCCAGTAAAGTGAATTTCAAATAAGATATGAATTGATTTGCATTTTAGTATTTGATCCCCTATGAATCAACAAGATTTCTGGCTCCCAGATGTCTTTTATACAGGTAGCAAGTTGAGATTAGGAGCACACGCTTAAAGAGAGTGCTCCTAATCTCAACTTGTTCCATGTGGCACCTGTCTACAGAAGCAGTCAATTAATTAAATTCCACTATGGCCAAGACCAAAGAGCTGTCCAAGGATCTCAGGGACAAGATTGTCGACCTAAAATTAGTATGATTATTAGCAAATGAATATAACACAGAATAATTGTCAATCTCCCTCAGTCGGGGGCTCTATGCAAGATCTCACGTCATTCGAGAAATCATGAAAACATTGAGAACTCAGCCCAGAGCTGAACAGGAAGATCTTGTAAATGATCTTAAGTAGCTAAGACCATAGTATCCAATAGAGATGAGCGAGCCGATCCCTGCCAAGCTGGATTTAATCCGGATTTCGGGGTGACGGCGGCTCACTGAACTTTCGAACATCGCCAGGTTTTTGCGAGCCACCTTTGCACAATAAAAGCAAAAAAACAATGAGATGGCATCAGGGAACACCAAGCATATCTTGTAGCTGTCACATGACCCCACTGCCAAGGAGGGTTACCTAAGCCCTATATGCCTTTGCAGCCAGCTTGTTGCCAGGTATTTTTGCACACGTATAAAGTACACACAAAGCAGAACAAAATACAGCTATATAGTAGCATAAGGATAAATATTATGGCATATATGTGCATTCTTAGGCTAAGTTAGAACAGTTAACACTGCAGAAACGTTCCCGATTTGTTTTTTTCCGTGTGCATTTTTGTTCATAATCAACAAAATTACAGACGACTATGAATGAAAATGCGCAAGTAAAATAAAATATATCCAGGAAATTATATGCAGTGTGAACTGAGGTATTAAAAGTAATTTGATTCGGCTACTAGAAAAAAACTACTAATATATTAATATATGCATCCATATTTCAGCTTCAATTTGGAAAGAAAACAGACGGCTCCTCACAGATGTTTAAAATGTTTTCCTCTGACGGACGCAGAGATCAGCTCTTCAAGGATTCCACAGAATGTCTACGTGAAATTAAAGGAAGTATGCCTGAATTCCTTGGAAAGGACTACGCAGACGCTGTGGATTCTCTAAACAATTGTTCCAAATCAGGTACTTTATCTTCTTTTTATTTCTTGATTATTTTCTTCAGTTTCTCTCTGTGAGTCTTAGGTACCTGTATTTTAATATTAACCAGTCCCATTGAATTCTTGGAAATTTCTTTTTTTTTTTTGTGGTAGTGTTGTGGCTCCTAGAAACATGGAGGGTTATGATGATGAGGGTAGTAGTCCCTGATAAATAGATAAATACATTCCCTGGGGGCTTTATTAGGAACACCTGATCAACTGTCTGTTTATACAAGTAGTTAATCATCCAAATCACATGGCAGCAACTGGTCTGAAAAAAAAAATATCCAGTGAGCCACAATTTGTTTGAACGAAAATGTCTTGATGTCAGAGCAGAATGGGCAGACTAGACAAATAACCACTCAATACAATTTGCACAGGCTCACCAAAGTTGGACAATGGAGAACTGAAAGATCCTGTTCTGCTCTGATGAGATGACAGGGTCCGATTTTGGCGTAAATAACATGAAAGCATGGATCCATCCTGCCTTGTATCAATGGTTTAGGCTGGTGGTGTAATGATGTGGGAGCTTTTTTTTGGCACACTTTGGGCCCCTTAATACCAATAACGCATTGTGTAAATACAACAGCCTACCTGAGTATTATTGCTGATGATGTCCATACATTTATGACTACCATCTTCTCATGGCTACTTTCAGCAGGATAATGCACCATGTCACATCACATCATCTCATACATGACAATGAGTTTCCATTACTCCAATGGCCTCCACAGTCACCAGATCTCAATCCAATAGATCACCTGTGGGATGTGTTGGATCAGGAGATTGTCATCATGGATGTGCCGCCGACAAATCTGCAGTAACTGTGTGATGCCATCATGTCAATATGGACCAAAATCTCTGAGAAATGTTTCCAGCACCTTGTAGAAAGTATGCCACAAAGAATAAAGGCTAAAGGGGGTTCTTAGCAAATTTAGGTGCAACAACTAGTGCAGGGGGGGAGGTGGTCAACTTTGGTGTAAAATACAGTAGGACTCCACTTTTCTCTTTAGGTGGTAATCTGTGACAGGACACTCTGTAAGGCATATCCCGGAAGCTGACTTGGCAGAGAGCCTGGTTCTGCTACGACTGTAGACCAATAAAGAAATCAGTGAAAAACAGAGAGGTGTTCTTGTTCAGCACTTGGAGGCTAAGACAATGTAGAAATGAATCCTTGCTGTGGGGCTTGAAATCAGGGTAAAAAAAGCAACTTGTTGGCAGGTTAAAAGGTATTCCCTCTATAAAGGATCGCTGACATTTGCATACCCTAGGTTTACTACATTTTGTCTCTTTAGGAATAACAGGGCTAAGGGACAGACATGTGGGTCTGGCAAAGGCCAGGCCTCATCTCGCAAGACCAGACTTAGGTCCACCCTTTTTCTCAGAAAAGGAGGGTTGGACTTGAGATTGGCTCCTGCATTCATTGACTAGAAGACTTCATGTGACCAAATTGACCATCCAGCTCTACAGAGAAATGTGATGCATAAAAAAATTAACCCTTTGCGCTGTGCTTAGTGTATGCATAAAATAGCAATGAAAATACCTTTACACACTGCAAATAGTCATACTTGCAGCACTTGATTTACATATTATGTATCTAGCAAACCTTTATCTTAGCCAACCGACAACTGTAATGAGTAGTAGCTGAAACAGCCGTGCTGGGACACCATAGTGGTCAACTCAATATATTATAGAGACCTCACGCCATGGAATCCATCAGAAAGTGTACAATACATTCAGGCAGGGAATAGGCAAACCCATATTAATTACATAGCTATATTCATGGTAACAGTGTTTTCTCCACATATATTGTATAGCCAAAACAGGTTTGGATTATAATGATGAGGATTATTATTACTATTATTTTTTAGTTTGGAACGCCATTAGTTACAGGGCACTGTACATATACAAGAGATTAAAATACATAATATGGCACAAAAGCAAGAACACTAAGCTTGAACAAAGGACAGACTGGTACAGAAAAAGAGGGGACAGTTGGGCTTCACCGTCTACTGACAAATGTTTAGAAGCGGAATTACTGTAGTATTTTTGTTGCTACCCCAATGTTTTCATCAGCTGAAATCTAATTTCAGGGGGGACTTAGTAATGTACCTGGGGGAGGAGCGGAGGGAGGGGTTAAAATAGTTAATAGGGATAGGCTTCATAGGAAGAAACATACACCAATTAATTGCATGTTGACTAATGCCAGAAGTCTGTCCAATAAAACAGAGGAACTGGAGTCGTTAATGTCTGAAGAAAATTATGACATAGTGGGTACAACAGAGACTTGGTTGGACGATAGCTGTGACTGGGCGATCAACATACAGGGATATAGTCTATTCAGGAAGGATCGGACAAAACGGAAAGAGGGAGGAGTTTGTCTTTATGTGAAATCAAGTCTGAAGGCCGCACTGCAGGAGGATATACGGGAGGGAAACGATAATGTGGAGACATTATGGGTAGAACTATATGGAGATTATAATAAAAAAAATTCGGATAGGGGTTTACTATAAGCCACCAAACATAATGGAAGAGGCAGAAGATCAACTACTGAAGCAAATAAACAAGGCAGCAAATCATAATGAGGTGATAATAATGGGGGATTTTAACTATCCTGATATAAACTGGGAGACTGAGACCTGTGAATCTCATAAAGGAAACAGGTTTCTGACTATAACTAAAGACAATTATCTGTCCCAAATGGTGCAGGGCCCGACCAGAGGGGGCACCCTACTAGACTTAATATTAACCAACAGATCTGATAGAGTAATTGATGTGCAAGTAGAAGGACACCTAGGAAATAGTGATCATAATATAATACATTATAACTTGTTCTTCAATAAGGGAATCTCTCGAGGGGCCACAAAAACAATGAACTTTAGGAAGGCAAAGTTCGATCAACTCAGAGAAGCCCTTAACAATATAAAATGGGATAATGTCCTCAAAAATATGAATACTTACACTAAATGGGAGACTTTTAGGAATATCTTAAATTCTCACTGTAAGATGTATATACCTTATGAGAATAGAAGGGTCAGAAATAAAAGAAAACCAATATGGATGAATAAAAACATTAAAGGGGCAATAAAGGACAAAAATAAAGCATTTAAACTACTAAAACAGGACGGCAGTGCAGAAGCATTAAAAAGCTATAGAGAAGTTAAAATATGTAAAATACAGATAAAAGCTGCAAAAATAGAGACAGAAAGACTCATTGCCAAAGAGAGTAAAACTAACCCCAAAATGTTCTTTAACTATATAAATAGCAAAAAGGTCAAAAATGAAAGTGTTGGCCCTTTAAAAAATGACGAGGAAGAAATTATAAACGGGGATCAGGAAAAACCAAATATATTAAACAAATTCTTCTCCACTGTATTCAGCGTGGAAAATGAAATGCCAGGTGAAATACAGCGAGATAAGGTAAACTCCCCAGTACAGGTCACCTGTCTAACCCAGGAAGAAGTACAGTGCCGCCTACAAAAAATCAAAATAGACAAATCACAAGGTCCAGATGGCCTTCACCCCCGAGTTCTAAAGGAATTAAGTATTGTAATAGACAGACCCCTATTTTTAATATTCAGGGACTCTATAGTAACAGGGACTGTTACCCAGGACTAGCCCATAGCAAATGTGGTGCCAATATTTAAAAATGGGACAAAAGGTGACCCTGGGAATTACAGACCTGTTAGTTTAACCTCCGTTGTATGTAAATTGTTTGAGGGTTTTCTAAGAGATGGTATTTTGGAGAACATTGATACAAATAAATGTATGACTCCATATCAGCATGGCTTTATGAGGGATCGGTCCTGTCAAACTAACCTGATCAGCTTTTATGAGGAGGTGAGCTCGAGACTGGACCAGGGGGAATCGCTGGATGTCGTATATCTGGATTTTTCCAAAGCATTTGATACGGTGCCACATAAAAGATTGGTGTATAAAATGAGAAGGATTGGGCTGGGGGAGAATGTGTGTAAGTGGGTAAGTAACTGGCTCAGCGATAGGAAACAGAGGGTGGTTAGTAATTGTACTTATTCTGATTGGGTGACTGTTACTAGTGTGGTAACACAGGGTTCAGTATTGGGTCCTGTCCTGTTTAATATATTTATTAATGACCTTGTAGAGGGGTTGAATAGTAAAGTAGCAATCTTTGCAGATGATACTAAACTCTGTAAAGCGGTAAACACTATAGAGGACAGTGCACTGTTACAAATGGATCTGGATAGGTTGGTGGTTTGGGCTGAGAAGTGGCAGATGTGGTTCAACACTGACAAATGTAAGGTAATGTACATAGGGAGGAAAAATCTGAGACGGAGTTATATATTAAATGTGAGCACACTTGAGACGACTGACATGGTAAGTAACTGGCTCAGCGATAGGAAACAGAGGGTGGTTATTAATGGTACTTATTCTGATTGGGTGACTGTTACTAATGGGGTACCACAGGGGTCAGTATTGGGTCCTGTCCTGTTTAATATATTTATTAATGACCTTGTAGAGGGGTTGAATAGTAAAGTAGCAATCTTTGCAGATGATACTAAACTCTGTAAAGCGGTAAACACTATAGAGGACAGAGCACTGTTACAAATGTATCTGGATAGGTTGGGGGTTTGGGCTGAGAAGTGGCAGATGAGGTTCAACACTGATAAATGTAAGGTATTGCACATAGGGAGGAAAAATCTGAGACGGGGTTATATATTAAATGGGAGCATACTTGGGACGACTGACGTGGAAAAGGACTTAGAGGTCTTAGTCAATAGTAAACTTAGCTGTAGTGACCAGTGTTGGGCAGCTGCTGCCAAGGCAAATAAAATCATGGGGTGCATCAATAGGGGCATAGATGCCCACGACAAGGAAATAATTCTACCGCTGTACAAATCCCTAGTCAGACCACACATAGAATACTGCGTACAGTACTGGGCACCAGTGTACAAGAAAGATATAGTGGAGCTGGAGAGGGTTCAAAGACGGGCAACCAGAGTAATATGGGGAATGGGAGGACTACAGCACCCAGAACGATTATCAGAATTGGGGTTATTTAGTTTAGAAAAAAGAAGGTTTAGGGGAGACCAAATAACTATGTATAAATATATCAGGGGACAGTACAGAGATCTCTCCCATGATCTATTTATACCCAGGACTGTATCTATAACAAGGGGGCATCCTCTACGTCTTGAGGAAAGAAGGTTTCTACACCAGTACAGGTGGGGTTCTTTACTGTAAGAGCAGTGAGACTATGGAATTCTCTCCCAGAGGAGGTGGTCATGGTGAACTCTGTAAAAGAGTTCAAAAGGGGTCTGGATGCTTTTTTGGAGAATAATAACATCGCTGGTTATGTATACTACCGTAGATATTTAGGGACAGCATGTTGATCCAGAGATTTATTCTGACTGCCATATTGGAGTCAGGAAGAAATTTTTACCTCTAGTATGTGGGTTTTTTGCCTTCCCCTGGATCATCTCAGTAGGGACTCATTAGGGATATAGGTTGAACTAGATGGACTCTGGTCTTTTTTCAACCTTACGAACTATGTTACTAATTGTTGTCTTTGTTCTTTTGTCATTTTTATGCACAGAACTGTTGAAAGCCTGCACCTTCCACACCTGCAAGATTTTGAAGGTCTAGTCTTTGTGAAGGATTGTCACCTATATATCTCCCCAGTTATCTCCTTGTTCTTCTCCATGAAAACGATTGTTCTACAGTCACACACTTGTCTCATGCCCTTCTATTTTAATAAATAGATTGAGATTTTCTTTTACAGAATGTATTTTTTTTTCTTCTCGAATCACCATCATTTTGATACGGTGTAAATACTTTAATGTACTAATCTCAGGACAACAGAAACTAAGTGTTTGGTATAAAATCTATAAATGGAGTTCTGCTTATAGTCTAAAAGCATATATTCAGCTACTGTGCTTTCTAGATTCATAAAGCTGTACTGTGTAAACCTCAAATTATAACTTATGGACAGGCAGTTGGAGAGAGGGCAACCTGAGAAAACCTATAGCAGACTGATACTGAAGCAGTGTGTCATGACCAGGGGTGGACAGGGAGAGTGAGCCCTAAGCTGTCCCTAGAAACACTCTCCCTGCCTACTTGCCCATCCACCCTTAATGATGTCTCGACTACTGGGTGCCAGTCCCTTCCAAGCAGACTAAAATCTATATCATAACAGGAAACAACCATGGTAAAAACTCAGAATATAAACAGACAGACATAGCACAGGTGAATAAAACAGTCAGAGTAATGCACTAATCACCAGCAGAGAGTACCAGCAGAGCTCGGGTTTACATAACTCTGCCCGAGTTCCAATAAGGCTAAGAGCATTAACTATTCCCTAGCCAGGAAGCACAGAAAACTGTTCAAACACAACCTAGTGTCTGAACAGACACCAAAACAGAAAAATACAAAAACACAAAAAAACGGACATTACACAGTGAGTCTTGGTAAACAGATAAGTGGCCTCTTTAAAGGGTGGGACTTATATAAAAGGACCACAGGACAGACTCCACAATTACTTCAAATGCTCCACTTCCATCTCAGTGTAATTTTGAGAGTATAATTTCCAAGAGGAGGGGGCAGGTACTCTCTTGCAATCACTGCATTCGAACGAACCACGATCAACATTATCCCAGATAATCCCTTTAACCTCTTCAGGACACACGTCATACCGGTACGTCATGGGACCCTGGTACTTAAGGACCCATTACGTACATGTACAGTCGTGGGAATTTCGGTCCCTGCCGCGCAGCAGGCAGGGATCGAACTGGGGTGACTGCTGATATCGATCAGCAGGCACCCCACGCAAATGCCCAGGGGGTCATCAGACCCCCCATGTTGGTGATCGTGGCAAATCGCAAGTGAATTCACACTTGCGATTTGCACAATTCCGGGTCATTACGGGTCTATGGTGACCCGGAATATAAGGGGGATTGCGGTTGTCCAAGACACATACAATCCCCCTGAAGGGATAGGAGTGAGGTGGCAGGGGTGCCACCCATCCTATCCCTGCTATTGGTCACATAGAAGCGATGACCAATAGCAGACCAGGGGCGGGGAGGGGGGGTTACTTTCGGTTTCCCCATTCTTCCGGCTGGCTCCCTGGATCCTACGGAAGCCGGTGAGTTGCCTAGCAACATCTGGAGGGCTACAGTCTGAGACCACTATACAGTGGTCTATATACTGTAGCCCTCCAGATGTTGCAAAACTACAACTACCAGCATGCCCAGACAGCTGTTTGGGCATGCTGGGAGTTGTAGTTTTGCAACAGCTGGAGGTCTACAATTTAGAGACCACTGCACAGTGATCTCCAAACTGTAGCCCTCTAAATCTTGCAAAACTACAACTCCTAGCATGCCCACACAGCAGCTTGCTGTCTGTGCATGCTGGGATTTGTAGTTTTGCAACATCTGGAGGGCCATGGTTTGGAGATCACTGTGCACTGGTCTCTAAATTGTAGACCTCCAGATGTTGCAAAACTGCAAAACCCAGCAAACCCAAACAGCAAACAGCTGTCTCGGCATGCTGGGAGTTGTAGTTGTGTACCTCCAGCTGTTGCATAAATACATCTCCCAGCATGCCCTTCGACGATCAGTACATGCTGGGAGTTGTAGTTTTGCAACAGCTGGAGACACACTGGTTGGAAAATACTGAGTTAGGTAACAGAACCTAACTTAAGGTTTTCCAATCAGTGTGCCTCCAACTGTTGCAAAAGTACAACTCCCAGCATGCACGGTCTGTCAGTACATGCTGGGAGTTGTAATTTTAAAACAGCTGGAGGTTTGCCCCCCCCCCATATGAATGTACAGGGTACATTCATACGGGCAATGTTTACAGTAAGTTTCCTGCTTGAACTGCGGCAAATTTTTCACCGCAGTGCAAACTCCTAGCGGGAAACTCACCGTAACCCGCCAGTGCGAATGTACCCTAAAAACACTACACTACACAACACTAACACATAATAAAGGGTAAAACACTACATATACACCCCCTTACACTGTCCCCCCCCAATAAAAATTAAAAACGTATTGTATGGCAGTGTTTCCAAAACGGAGCCTCCAGCTGTTGCAAAACAACAACTCCCAGCATTTCCTGACAGCCACTGACTGTCCAGGCATGCTGGGAGTTTAGCAACAGCTGGAGGCACCCTGTTTGGGAATCACCTGCGAAGAATACCCCTATGTTCACCCCTATGCAATCCCTATGTAGCTCTCTCACTTCAGAGCCCTGTCGTATTTCAAGGAAACAGTTTAGGGCCACATATGGGGTATCTCCGTACTCGGGAGAAATTGCACTACAACTTTTGGGGGTCTTTTTCTCCTTTTACCCCTTATGAAAAGGAAAAGTTGGGGGCTACACCAGCCTGTTAGCGTATAAAAAATAAAAAAAATTTACACTAACATGCTGGTGTTGCCCCATACTTTTTGTTTTCACAAGCGGTAAAAGCAAAAAAAGACCTCCAAAATTTGTAACACAATTTCTCCTGAATACAGAAATATCCATATGTGGGCGTAAAATGCTCTGCGGGTGCACAACAAGGCTCAGGAGTGAGAGTGCACTATTTACATTTGAGGCCTAAATTGGTGATTTGAACAGGAGTGGCTGATTTTACAGTGGTTCTGACATAAACGCAAAAAAATAAATACCCACATGTGACCCCATTTTGAAAACTACACCCCTAACGGAACATAACAAGGGGTAGAGTGAGCCTTAACACCCCACAGGTGTTTGACGAATTTTCATTAAAGTTGGATGGGAAAATGAAAAAAAAAAGTTTTCACTAAAATGCTGGTGTTAACCAAAATTTTTCATTTTCACAAGGGAAAATAGGAAAAAAGCTCCGCAAAATGTGTTACCCCATTTCTTCTTCTGTCTGACAGATTTTTGGAACAGTGATCCGTGAAAATGAAAAATTTTATTTTTTATTTGCACAGCCCACTGTTCCAAAGATCTGTCAAACGCCAGTGGGGTGTAAATACTCACTGCATCCCTTGTTAAATTCTGTGAGGGGTGTAGTTTCCAAAATGGGGTCACATGTGGGGGGGGGGTCCACTGTTCTGGCACCACGGGGGGCTTTGTAAATGCGCATGGCCCCCGATTTCCATTCAAAACAAATTCTCTTTCAAAAAGCTCAATGGCACTCCTTCTCTTCTGAGCATTGTAGTTCGCCAGCAGAGCACTTGGCGTCCACACATGGGGTATTTCCATACTCAGAAGAAATGGGGTTACAAATTTTTGGGGGCATTTTGTCCTATTATCCCTTGTAAAAAAAATATTTGAGGGAAAACTAGCATTTTAGTGAAAAAAAAATGTTTTTACACATCCAACTTTAACGAAAAGTCATCAAACACCTGTGGGGTGTTTAGGCTCACTGGACCCCTTGTTACGTCCCTTGAGGGGTTTTGTTTCCAAAATAGTATGCCATGTGTTTTTTTTTTTTTTTGTTCTGGCACCATAGGGACTTCCTAAATGTGACATGCCCCCCAAAAACCAATTCAGAAAAACACTCTCCAAAATTCCACTGTCGCTTCTTCCCTTCTGAGCCCTCTATTGCGCCCGCCGAACACTTGACATACAAATATGAGGTATTTTCTTACTCAAGAGAAATTGGGTTATACATTTTAGGAAGATTTCTCTCCTTTTACCCCTTGTAAAAATTCAATAACTGGGTCTACAAGAACATGCCAGTGTAAAAAATGAAGTTTTTGAATTTTCTCCTTCAATTTGCTGCCATTCCTGTGAAACACCTAAAGGGTTAACAAACCTTTTGAATGTCATTTTGAATACTTTGAGGGGTGCAGTTTTTATAATGGGGTCATTGTGGGGTATTTCTAATATGAAGGCCCTTCAAATCCACTTCAAAACAGAACTGGTCCCTGAAAAATTTTGATTTTGAAAATTTTGTGAAAAATTGGAAAATTGCTGCAATACTTTGAAGCCCTCTGATGTCTTCCAAAAGTAAAAACATGTCAACTTTATGATGCAATCATAAAGTAGACATGTTGTATATGTGAATAAATATATAATTTATTTGGAACAAAATTTTCTATTTTTTCATTACATTTTGGAATTTTTCACCAAGAAATGATGCAAGTATCGACAAAATTTTACCACTAACATAAAGTAGAATATGTTACGAAAAAACAATCTCGGAATCAGAATGAAAGGTAAAAGCACCCCAGAGTTATTAATGCTTAAAGTGAAAGTGGTCAGATGTGCAACCCCTTAATCAGACCACAGATAAGGCACTGTCACTGACAGTAGTAAACAATACTAGCACATACCTATGTTGCACCCAATAGATAAGGTTACAGATGTTGTGGTAGTGGGGCAGGGGCAGGAAGAGATTTTAGTGTCACAGCAGCTCGAGGGAAATGGCTGGACCCTCGGTGCCTTCCTCATCACCACAGCAACTTTTGAGAACAGTTTACTTACCACAACACCAAACCCTCAGCAATAATCAGATCGCTTCTTTCATTTTGCAGAGGCCTTTTCCTCTGGACAGGTTTTGATAAATCTCCCCATATATCAGTAATGTGCATACTCTGGAGGCTCAGAATCGGCCTACCGAGTGCGAAGAGGAAGCAGGGGTAGGGGACTTGACTGCACAATACTTCCAGAAAGATCTGGCAGACACTGGAGTTGTGGTACACTATTCCACTATAAAGAGATACTTGTGCAAATATGGTCATCATGGAAGAGTCATCAGAAGAAAACCTCTTCTACGTCCTCACCACAAAAATCAGCGTTTATCCCCTGCATTTTGGATGGGCCCCTACTCTGCCATTGGAACATGAGGGGCCTACAGCATGTGTCCTATTGCATCCGTCGGGGGTGGGGATCCAGTTGGGGATGCATGGACCCCTAACGTCTCGCTCCTGTTTTTTCTCTCCCCACAGACATTACTGGGAAACTTCTCCTGGATACCCCCTGATCCTTATGTTGAAGAGGCACTACCTGTATTTGAATGTCCAGTTCTGTTAGTTCACCCCAGAGTGTACTGATCCCCTACAGTATCCGTGGATCAACTGCAGCTTCTCATTTTAGTGCCTAGTTTATCTTGTGGAAGTGACTCCTCTTACTGACAGGGCTGTATGCCCTTCCCATCTGTTTGTACAGTTATGTCACTTTTGTACTTATACAATGGAGTTATTGTCTTTCCAAATATGTTTGCTTCTGGGAAACCTAGTTTACATATGTTTGCAGGCTCTCCCCACTAGATGGAGCCACGACTACACTTACACTGGTACTGTTGTACAACTGTTTTTCATGTCACTATGCAATACTTACCTCACCCCATACCGTTGTAGGGGAATCGTATTTTACTGTTGTTCCTACCCAGCTTCTCTTGCCTGTCATGTTCTATTTTGATAAACATATATTTTCTCATTCGGTCCTATTAGCTTTTGCTAGATGCTGCTACCGGCGAGGACTTCTCATTCAATGCATGACAGGTTGCTCATCATGGCTGCTGTACATTTAAGGTCTTGGAATATCAGGGGAGTGGGGTCTCCTAAGAAGCGAGCCCTGGTGTTTGCATATATCTGTAGATTTTATCCTCATGTTGTTGCGCTCCAGGAGTCTCACCTCACTCCAGATAAGACCAATCTGTTGTCACGGCCCCGGGTCCAGTGGTCTCATCACTCATTCAATACTTCAATACTACGGGTCTCTGTTTTAGTCCGTAAGAAAGTGGGAGCCGATATGTATGCGCAAAGACCCTCATGAGAGATACATATTTATTCATGCCTTCCTTAACAATGTTCCATATGTCTTATTTGTTTATAATCCTCATTCACTAAGCTGTCACTTTGCTGCTGGGTACCTCAGGGCCAAAGTCCTGTGTATAAGGGACTTTAATATGGTATTAGATCCTGCCTTGGATAGGCACAGCCCTAGAGGTACATCTTGCTCCCCCGCTCTCCTCTCTGTTGGAGGAGGTTTGCTGGCTTGACGTCTAAAGACAGAAAAACCCTAATGCTTGCATTTACTCATCATGATATACAATTGGCAAGAATGCCTCTCCCGAATAGATCTTGCCTGTACCAATTCCCTGTTCTATTCACAGGTGCCATTTCAGACCTTGACCCCATACTTTTAGACTTGTCTATGTCAGCCACGGGTGGTCTTCGTAGGTGACAGATACACTCCTTTTGGCAAACCAAAAGGGATATATCCTCCTCCTATAGAGACCACCACGGGCTGACATAGACAAGTCATATTGGGCCACAGGATAGGATTCCTGACCAGCTCCAGGTCTTCCTTAAACACAATTTAGTTGTCCTGGTTTGGGAAACACTGAAGGCATACACTCTATTATATCCTTTATTAAGAGAGATGCATTTAGGAGGGAGATATGTTCCAGATCCATTTGAGACCAACAAAACTGTGTGGGTTTCTGTGGGCCAGCAATATATGCCAAATCCTAATGTAAAGATGAACAGGAAACTGTTCTTCCCTAGACAATTTTTATTTAAACATAGCGATTGCAATATAATGTGCAGCCCTAATGACTACAGAGGCAATGTGAAAGATTGGTGTAGACTGTGGCCAGCCAAGCACCGACAGTGAGCTATCCCCTGAAAATGAAGAACATTCATTACGTAAATGAAACACTTACTGGTGTCCATAGAATTTACTTTAGTTTAATAGATTTCTCAAACATAAAATACATTTTAACCTTTCCAGCATAATTATATCTATATTCTGTATTTCTTTATTGTATTATATCTATATTGCCATTTCCTATGTGCATCTTCTCTATATAAAGAGCATAGCGGAAGATTTATGAAAACTTGACCAGTTGCCCATAGCAACCAGACCAGTTGCCATAAAATGTATGGCAAAATTTAAAAAAATAATATTTGTTTGGCGAAATTGACAAGAAAACCAAAATGTAGCAAATTTTGGAAGGTTTCATTTTCAAACCGTACAATTTACGATAACAATTATATGCTTTCTTTATTCTGTGGTTCAATACGATTAAAATGATACCCATGATTGAATACTTTTCTATTATTGTACCGCTTTAAAAAAAAAAATCTCAAACCTTTTTTTGTATAAGTGGCAGTATGAGGGCTCATTTTTTGCGTCGTGATCTGTACATTTTTTTTATATCCCATTTGCATTTATGAAACTTTTAATGATTTTTTATTTTTTTTTATTTTTTATATTATGGGATTTAAAAGCAGCAATTTTGGATTTTTTTTTCTTTTTTCTACGTTTATGCCGTTCACTGTACGGGATCATTAACATTAGATTTTGATAGTTCGGACATTAACGCATGCGGCAATACCAAATATGTTTATAAATGTATTTATTATTTACACTTTCTGGGGGTAAAATGGGAAAAAGTGAAAATTTACATTTTTATTGAGGGAGGGGATTTTTCAATTTTTTTTTTACACTTTCATAGTCCCCATACGGGACTATTTATAGCAATCAGTTGATTGCTAATACTGTTCAGTGCTATGTATAGGACATAGCACTGATCAGTATTATTGGCTATCTTATGCTCTGGTCTGCTCGATCTCAGACCAGAGCAGAAGGCCCCTGGAGAAGGCCGGAGGCAGGTGAAGTGACCTACGGTCACCATGCTAGATGATCGGATCCCTGCGGCAGCGCAGTGGGTGATCCTATCATCCATTTGAGTGACAGCACTGCTGCAGATGCCATGATCTGTATTGATCATGGCATCTGAGGGGTTAATGGCGCACATCAGCACCATTACCGGCGGGTCTCTGGCTGCTGATAGCAGCTGGGACCTACCGCGCATAACAAGAGCACCACTCCGATGCTCGCGGACATGTACAGGACGTAAATGTATGTCCCTGTGCATTAAGTATCAGGGCACCAGGATGTACATGTACGTCCTATGTCGTTAAGGGGTTAAAATTGAAAGAAGCTATCTAATTGGTTGCTATGGGCAAATGCACCACACTTTCTCTACACAGATTTTGGTAAATCTCCCCATAGCTGCACAGCTGTCTTTCTTAATCATTAAAGCTCTACCAGTTAAAAAAAAAAATGCAAACTGTAACCTTAAGGCCTTGAGGGTTCACACACCGAAAAGTGACGCAATGTCTGCCTGGAAAACTCCGGCGAACATTCTGCATATTTGAATAATCCGGCGGGCACTAGGACAGCTCGGAAATGCGATGTCTCATAGACGGCAATTCATTTCTTAGCCGAATCTGCAGAAAGAATAGATGCCTGAATCTGGATTTCTGTGGCCGAAACACCTGCTATGGCAGTTTCACATAGTGCAGCAGAATCCCATTGAAATCAGTGGGACTCTGCTGCAGCGAAATGTCCGTGCGGAATGTTCCTGCGAAATTCTGCATGGACATTCCGCCGTGTGAACATAGCCTAAGGGTAGGAACACATGTTGCAGATATGCTACAGATTTTCTGCAGCAGAAAATGTGCAGAGGGCAGAAGTGGATCCAACTGCAAAGGGAGAGTAAGACACCTTCCTTAATATTTCCTCTTCCAGTTGGATCCCCTTCTTCCTTAGCTCATGTTCACACTGCGGAATGTCTTTGGAAAAATTCTGCACGGACATTCTGCTAATTTTATTCACATTAACTTTAATGGGGATTCCACTGTCCCATTCACACAGCGGAATCCGGCATTCCACAAAATTGTGCCTTTAAATTTTGTGTAATTACGTTCAGAGCTTGATTGAATTCGAGCGGAATCTGTTTTGGAAGCACAGAAATTCTGCTCAAATTGCGAAAAATCTGCAGTCTGTTTTGGACAATCAGAAATTACACCATGTGAACATAGCCTTAGGGACACTTTCTGCTGCAGAAAATCTGCAACGTATGTCCCTACCCTAAGGCTAGAGTCAAACGTGACGTAATTTGCTGCTGCATATTTTCCTACCCAATGAACTCATTGGGTAGCAAGATAAGCTGCGTTATTTTGCTACCCATTGACTTCAATGGGTAGGAAAATATGCAGCAGCAAATATGCAGCAAAATGCGGCATGTGTGACGCAATCAAGCATACTGTCTTTTTAAATCTGCTGAAAATTTGGAGCCTGAGGCTACTGCGATCAGGATACGGATTTGCCTGAAGTCCCATAGACTTCAAAGCTGATGGAAACAGATATGGTGCCACCAAACCCTGAATGCAGTTAGGCTCTTGCTTGTTTTACTACCACTTGAGGAAGAGATTATAGATGCCTGAAGCTCTATCCCATGACACAATAAGCTTCATATATACAACAAGTTTCCTTGGGGAAATAAATCCCCTCAGGGATAACCCTGACTAAAGGCACCCAAATTAATGGTAAGACTTAACTTTTATTTCATTTTTATTCAAACTAATATTAGTGCTCATTGGCCACTAGGTGGCAATAGTGTTTTAAAAGTTCCAGCACTGTACATATGTATTCATTTATTCCCATATGCTAACTAGCATGAGTGGGTTACTGGATCTATTTGTTTTACAGCCTGCTGGCTCGGTTCAGCCAGTTTATATTTCTTAATGTATTCCCTACTACTCTGGGACCATATGACAGTGCTCTTCTAAAATCTTTAAAGGGTTTAAAGATTTTAGAACAGCACTGTCATATGGTCCCAGAGTAGTAGGGAATACATTAAGCCAGCTGGTAAATAAAAACAATAATGCAGCCAGGTTCATTTGTAATGCTGGATGCATAAATTGAGAAATATAAACTGGCTGAACCGAGCCAGCAGGCTGTAAAACAAATAGATCCAGTAACCCACTCATGCTAGTTAGCATATGGGAATAAATGAATACATATGTACAGTTCTGGAACTTTTAAAACACTATTGCCACCTAGTGGCCAATGAGCACTAATATTAGTTTGAACAAAAATAAAATGAAAGTTAAAGGGGTATTCCAGGAAAAAAACTTTTTTTATATATCAACTGGCTCCAGAAAGTTAATCAGATTTGTAAATTACTTCTATTAAAAAATATTAATCCTTTCAGTACTTATGAGCTTCTGAAGTTAAGGTTGTTCTTTTCTGTCTAAGTGCTCTCTGATGACACGAGTCTCGGGAAACGCCCAGTTTATAAGAGGTTTGCTATGGGGATTTGCTTCTAAACTGGGCGTTTCCCGAGACAGGTGTCATCAGAGAGGATTTAGACAGAAAATAACAACCTTAACTTCAGAAGTTCATAAGTACTGAAAGGATTAATATTTTTTAATAGAAGTAATTTACAAATCTGTTTAACTTTCTGGAGCCAGTTGATATATAAAAAAAAAAGTTTTTTCCTGGATAACCCCTTTAAGTCTTACCATTAATTTGGGTGCCTTTAGTCAGGGTTATCCCTGAGGGGATTTATTTCCCCAAGGAAACTTGTTGTATATATATATTGTTGCCCAGAGACACCCAAGGGGAACTTCTTTCTGGTATAGTACAATAAGCTTCAGTCTCTATGTTAACACTTTGTAAGGCACTGCATATAGATCCTTGTCAGACACATCAGTCCATCAAAGTGACTTGGTTGCATATGTCCATTGCTATTAACTCTTTACTAAGTGCACCTACGCCATCTATAGCTCGCCAAGCTGATACATGGATATGGCATTGCTAGGGTCAGCAACCAGAACCACTTTTGACCCCTGCAGTTCAGCTCCTAGAATCCAATTCACTTTTTCTCCATGCTCAATGCAGAGACTTGAAGTCACTCTTGGAGACGCTTCTGTCATATGTTTCAATTTAACTTTGGACGTTGACTTCTTTGAGTGGAGATGTTTTTGCGGTTTCTGGGGTTGCACTGTGTCTTTTCCGAGAACCCAAAGACACACTCTACCATCATTGCCTCCAGAGAGTAAGAAAGTCTGTCCAGGATCTTGCTCTAAAAAACTGACTTGAGAGACACCTTGAGTGTGAGCCTTAAAACACAAGTCTTCTTCGAATCGAGTTCCTGTTATCCGAAAGGAACGGATTTTGCCATCCTCGGCACCACAGCAAAACACATTTCCACAGTTGGATATGGAAAGCGAATGAGCCAGTGGTGGATTAAAGAGCTGACCTGGGGATTGATGGAGATCCGTATCTTCTTCGTCTTGAGCCAAATGTTGCAGATTTGTAAGCCATAGAGGTCTTGCTTTCTGCACATTCCAGAGCATCACCTAAAGTTCAGAGAACATGAAAATGACTATTGTATAGATTCCACAAAGAACAATACTAGAGATGAGCGAACTTACAGTAAATTCGATTCGTCACAAACTTCTCGGCTCGGCAGTTGATGACTTATCCTGCATAAATTAGTTCAGCTTTCAGGTGCTCCCGTGGGCTGGAAAAGGTGGATACAGTCCTAGGAGACTCTTTCCTAGAACTGTATCCATCTTTTCCAGCCCACGGGAGCACCTGAAAGCTGAACTAATTTATGCAGGATAAGTCATCAACTGCCGAGCCGAGAAGTTCGTGACGAATCGAATTTACTGTAAGTTCGCTCATCTCTAAATAATACCATTCATCAACTGAAAAGGAATTTAAAGGGAAACAATGACGAGATTTTACCATAAATAACATGTGGAATCACTTTTTTTTAACAAAATACGCATGCTTAAATTGCTGTATTATCCCTATAACTTTCTCATTTATTTTTATTATATGTGGCAGTATGATGGATCATTTCTTATGCTGGGATCTGTAGTTGTTATCTGTACCACTGCTGCATACATGTGATTTTTTTTGATCACTTTTTATTCCATTGTCTCTGGGATGTGATGAGATCAAAAATTAACAATTTTGAACTTGGACTGGTATTTTTTTTTTTTGAGATTCACCATACAGGATCAATAACATTATATTTTAAAAGTTTGGACATTTTCACAGGCTGCAATATCAAATGTTTTATTTATTTTTATATTTTTCGTCAAATTGGAAAAGGGAGGTAAACCTTTTTATTTTTTTTACTATTCACTTGAAATTCTTTAAAAGGATGAGTCTCATTAGGGCTGGGCGGTATACCGGTTCATACCGAATACCGAAATTTTTGTGCTGCACAATATGAATTTTAACCCATACCGCAATACCGGTTTGGCCCCTCCCCCTCAGGAATTAATGAATTATTAGCCCAGCACTGCGCTGTCCCCATCGGGGAACCAATCATATGTGACCCGCAAGCGCTGTTCTGCTCCCCCCCCCAATTGATTATCAGCCCAGCGGGGTACTACTCACATATGTCACCCGCAAGCGATGCCCTCCTTGTCCTCCTGTTTGTTGCGGCCGCCGGTGCAGTCACTCTATACCAGTGGTCTTCAACCTCCAGATGTTGCAAAACTACAACTCCCAGCATGCCCGGACAGCCAACGGCTGTCCGGGCATGCTGGGAGTTGTAGTTTTGCAACATCTAAAGGTCCGCAGATTGCAAACCACTGCTCTATACTGTATCCCTATGCCCGGGCTGCAAAAGGTAAACAAAATAAACTTTAACTCACCTTCCCCGTCGGTCCTGACCATCTTCCCAGGGAATGGAACGTCGGAGAGCCGTCAGCCTATCACCGGCCGCAGCGATGTTCCGCCTCGGCCGGTGATAGGTTGAGCACACTGTCATGTAAGAAGCCATGTCTCATGGTAAAAATCTTTTACTATAATGCCCGGTCTGCCTGAAAATAAAACCATAAACAGGACTCACCTGCATCTGCTCCCTCAGTGTCCGAATATCTTGCTCTGCTCCTCCGCTGCCATCTTCTTTCTGGTCCGGCTGTGGTCAGCACGTCACAGTGCCGGTCAGCAAGGCACCAGCCGCAGCGTTCTCCTGTCTCGGATGGCCATTGGCTGAACGGCAGTGTGATGCATTGAGCCTAGGTGACCAATGCATCACACTCAGCCTATTGCCGGCCGAGGTGTGAGATCATTATGGCTGGGCATTTGCTGACCGGCTCTGCGACATGCTGACCACAACCAGACCAGAAAAAAGACGGCAGTGGAGGAGCAGAGCACGATACCGGGACACAGAGGAAGCAGATGCAGCCGAGTTCTGTTTATTTGTTTTATTTTTACACAGAAATTTTCTTCTTTTTTTTTTTCCCATGAGATTTCTTTAAATGATAGCAAATACCTTGATTGCTATTACTATTCAGTGCTATGTATTAGGGATCGACCGATATCGTTTTTTTTAGGGCCCATACCGATAATCGGTGGAGGTTAGGGCCGATAGCTGATAACGTATACCGATATTCCGGTATAAGTTATCGGCTATTTATCCCCCCGCGACACCGCTGCAGATCACTGATTTAAAGAGGGCGCTTTAAATCAATGCACTGCAGTGGCTTTTGCGGTGCCATAGGCCGCCGCCGCCACCCGCTTCTCTCCCCCTGCCTGTCCGGGAGTCCTGAGACCTATCACCGCCACCGCTCCCCCCACCGCACCGCAGCACGACCGCCGCCGCCACCCGCTTCTCTCCCCCTGCCTGTCCGGGAGTCCTGAGACCTATCACCGCCACCCCCGCACCGCAGCACGACCGCCGCCGCCGCACAGCGACCGCCTCCCCCGGCCCCATTGCCTCCCCCATAATTACCTGTTCCCGGGGTCCACTCCACATCTGGCTACTAGGGATGTAAGAAAAAATCGATTCCCGCGATTTTTCACTTGCCGATACTGAATCGATTCAAAAATATTTTGAATCGATTCAGTATCGGCAAGTGAAAAATCGCTTTAGTGATGTGGAATTTGTATCTCCTGATGCACAGAAAGCATGTCCCGGGCATCAGGAGATACAAGTTCCACATTTTGTCAGCCGGATCTGACGCGGCGGCAGCGCTCTGGGTGTACGGAGCGGGCTCCGACTCGTGCCCGCTCCGTACTCTGCGGCCCCCAGCTGATTTCAGTATCCGGGGGCCACTGATGCATCACCGCCGCTAATATCCAGCATGCGGTGCTCTGCAGTGTGTGGAGCGGGCTCCCGACTCGTGCCCGCTCCATACTCTGCAGTCCCCAGCTGTTCTTAGTAGCCGGGGGCCGCCGCTAATAGCCAGCATGCGGCGATCGCCGCGGCTGGCTATTAACCCTTTAGATCTCCGCTGTCAAAGCTGACAGCGGCGTCTAAAGGGAGAGGTGTATGCTCTCCGTGGCTCTGTCATTGATAGAGCCGGGCCGGACCAGGCTCTATCAATGGATCGCAGATAAATGGAGTTCAATAGAATCTATTAATCTGTCAGAGGAATCTAATGATTCCTAAAAGACTAATAAAGTGTACAAAAAAATAAATAAAATAAAAATAAAAAGTTTTAATAAAAGCGTAAAAGACATTGTTTTTTAAACAGAATCGGGATATATCGCGATGTATCGTCACCTAGACGGTATCGCGATTTATCGAATCGCCACACTGGTATCGCGATTCGAATCGAATAATTCTTGGCGATTCACACCCCTACTGGCTACGGTGGCGTCCTCCTGAACTGTCACTGTGCGCACTGACGGTGACATCACGTCGCGCACGTCACGTCACTCGTCATTGCGCACAGCGTAACGCAGAAAGAGCAAGAAGTAGCGTGGGCTCCGGGAACAGGTAATTATAAAACCGGGGATGGGGGAGGCAATGAGGCCGGGGCGGTTGGGGTGCAACGCGGTGCGGCGGGGGTGCGGTGCGGCAGGTCGGGGCGGTCGCGGGGCGGTGCATTATCGGAAAGGTAATTGCCAATACAAATAATGCTCAAAATCGTGATTATCGGCCGATAATATCGACCATACCGATAATCGGTCGATCCCTACTATGGATCAGCGATCCACTTGAACAGCCTGACAGCAGACTATATAAGAGCAGGTGAGGAAACTTCTGGCTACCATCTTCACACTTCAGATCCATTGTGATCACACAGTACATGGTCCAATTACTGTCCCCAAAGCCCTGCAACTGCTTTAGATGCTGTGATCAGTATCTGATGTTCACCATTAGCCTACATAGCGAGCGCAGCTCCTGCTTCATAGACTGTGAACGCTCAATGGCGTAAATGTACACCCTAGTGTTCAGGACCGACATTCATATTCTGCGTACTCTAAGGGGTTAATGTATCTTTTCACATCATACAATGAATACGTTTCATTTGAAGTAACCAGAATACCCTTTAAATAAATGCCCATTCTTGCAGTTTCCTTCAGGACCCCAAGAAATAAATGTGACCCGAAGCGGCCCCGATAACTCACCTGCATGTCGAGTCCACATGACACAAGGCTCTGTGGGCGATGAGGTCTAAAAGAAACTGCTGAACATATATTAGTGTGTCTCTGCAGGGTCCTACAAACTTTCTTAGTCTGTAAGTCTAAGACTTTCACAGTGCCAGAGTCATCAGCAGCCGCTAGGAGACTGTCTGTTTCATTGACAGAAATACAGTTGATCTCGTCTTTGTTGACGCTGAATGTTTCCACCGGTTCTGCTAAGACTCTGGTGTCCAGCACAGAGATAGTCTCCCCGTGAGCAGCATAAAGCTTGGAGAAAGAAACTGGAGAGAATGCCACGCCTGTTACATCTTCATCGCCCTTCACATGGATCTTGCCCATTGGAGTTCCTTGCTCACTCCAGATGGTAACCTCACCACTTTCAGCACCAGAAGCAATCACTCTCTCCTTGCTGACTGCCAGACATAACACAGGATTGACATGACCAGTGTCCCACTTTGCAGCCATTTTTCCTCCTGCAGCTAAGAAAGGAAAGTAAAGAAAGGTTTACACAGTAAGATAGTTCTCCGGAATAAGTTATCACACAGATTTAATGTTGTCTATGTCTACAAGCCAAAAAGGGTTTATCCCAAGATAAAAAAAGTATTATTAGGGATGTCCCGATACTGGTGCCGACATTTTCCTGAGTATTTGTGCTCGTCCAAATATACACAGCTTTGATACCTGCAGATTGCGCAGACACCACACAATCAGTAGGCAGATAGATATAGTTTTCCCACAACAGGTCCCCTCCATAAAAAGTTAAAAATCCCTCCCACCTTCCCTATGCTCCGGCACTGTGGCCACACTATTGTTCACTCCATTATCTGGAGTCATGCAGGACCTAATGCTCAATCATGTGGCAGGTCCTGCACCACTCCGGCTTGCAGGAGAAGGTCCTGCACCACTAACAGAGCAGAGGATGCAGAGAACGCAAAAGCAGAGGGAAAGTGAATGGGATTTTTATTATTTTCTTTTGGAGGGGACTTATTAGGGTAAACTTATGGGGGTAGCTAGCTTATAGGAGGTAGACTATCTACCTAACTACTGGGGGCTTCTACTTAAAAGGGGAAGATTTCCTACATACCTACCTATCATGGGCCTTAACCTAATCTGGGGGCATATATTAAAGGGGTACTCCAAAGTGAAAAAAAATGTTTAAAAATCAACTGATGCCAAAAAGTTTTACAGCTTTGTAAATTCTTTCTATTTAAGGGGAACTGCGGTACTTAATTGCTCATCCCCTATCCACAGGATTGGGGTAAGTGTCTAAACATGTAGGTCAGACTGCCGGAACCCGACGTGATCTACTAAAAAATCTTCAGAATATCGGGGCGCCGTGCAGTGGATGACGTGGGGTCCCAGCGGTCAGGCCCTCATGATCAGACACCTATCCCCTATCCTGTGGAGTTCCCCTCTGTGTGTGTCTGGTTTTGCATAAATACTCCTACCTAAAAGCAGCGCAATCGATGTGCAGCCTATAGCGATCATTTAAATGGCCAGAGAGAAGATGCCATCTGTTCACCTTTTACACAGACCGATTATCAGGGACATGCACTACTAGTTTCTGCGTAACACTTAGTTGTCAGTGATTCCGGAGCCAGTGAGGATTGAGGCTGCCTGTAGTTCTGGCATAATAAATCTACTAATAGACAGCCTTAAAGGGAACCTGTCATTGCTTTACAGAGGCTGGAAATATATCAATGTTGACTACATATATAGCAGAGTTAAATAAGCCCTAAGGGTGGGGATGATTGTCTATTGGACTTCCGGTACATCTATTCATCACATTACTCTCGGCTGCAGAGATTGATCGGGACTTTTAATCATCCTGACGACTGTCTGGCAGCCGGGTGCAGTGAATAGTTAGTGTGGGGGTCAGGATATGAACACGGGATAGGAGTATGAGAGCGTCAGTTACTTTTCCTCTCCCACAAGGTTTTAGGTAGGAAGAACAGGCAATGCCAGTTACTCTGCTCAAATATATCTCAGCAGGATTAGACAGACAGCTGATCTCTTATTTCCTAAAGGCTGAAAGGGTCAAGTGTAAGATAAGCCCAATTGTGGGTTGTCCTCATAACTGATCCACAGACATAATGTTGGTAACATTAGCCTGTGCATCCGATACCCACAGCACCTAGGGTATGTTCACACTGAGGAATTGGGCAGAAATCACGCTGAAGATTTCCACCCCAAAATACCGTTTTTTTCTGCTCAGAATTAGCAGCGATTCCGCGCGGAAATGCAGGTTTCATGAGGAGGAGGAAGAAGAGTGGGAGGAGAAGAGGAGGAGGAGGAGGAGGAAGAGTGGGAGGAGTTCCAGCGGCCATTTCCACAGATTGATTTTCAGGGGCGTTTCCACTCATTTTTGGTGAAAATTTTGTGTTTTTCTCATAGAGAGATTATTCACAGACTGAATACAGTCACAGAATCAGAAATGAGAATCTCAAAATGGCTGCTGAATAAAAAGTGGGTGGAGAGTGGGCGTAATATATGTATTTTTTTTATTCATAAATAATCCTCTTTTTTTTTTTTTCATGTGGAAATTCTGCACGGATTCTGCGTGGAAATGCTTCTGACTGAAAAAAATAAAATAACATTGATCTCTATGGGAGAACGACGCTGATTCCGCCTGAAAGTACATGTTCTTTCTTCAAGCGGAACAGACTCCTCGTCAGAATTCTGCTTGAGGAAATTCCTCAGTGTGAGGGGCAGAAATTCTGTACAACTCTATGGGGGACATTTATCATTCAATATAGATGTTTTTCCGTCTATCCTTGGCGCTTGAATGTCGCAGTTATGTAAATTTAGCGACTTATATGCGACTTTTTTAAATAGAAGTTTCCTAGCGTTTTACACCGTTTTCTGATTTAGACAGCTCTGCACCCTCATTTATCATATGCGACATTTGTAATAAGTCGCTAAATATTGTGCTAACCCCGATTTCTAGGCGCAAAAGTACGCATACCAAAAGCACACGTACAAAACCTCTCTACCCTGCGCAAAACAAGCGTGCACAGCCGCGGGGAATTCATTATCTAAGGTAGACACAAACGATAAATTACACGCTGCTAAGCAAAAAAGTTAGAAGGAAAAAAGAGTGGTAAAAAAAAAGAGTAGCGTACACTTTTAATGATAACTGTCCTCCTATGGGGGTTTTCACTGCTGAATGATTTGGAGAGGAAAAAGCGAGCAGAATTACTCGTGGAAATTCCTCTCCATTTCCTCAGTGTGAACATACCCAAGAACCGCAGCTCTATAGTTTACAGTACACACCTGCACTTCTTTAGTCCTGTCTGATAAACACAGAGGACATATTTACCAGACAAGGTAATGGGTAGTCTATGAAGCTAATAATTAACTATAAGTCCCAGCATGCACCACGATCGGGCACAGTTACATCTCACAGCAGTGTCCGGTCTCCTTTCCCCTGCGGTCGGATCTGTCGGACATGTAAACACGTTACACACCTCGCTCTCCAGGATCAATGGTGTCTTCCCCAGCTCACACATGTGCTGCTACACGCCATTGGCTACACTCTTTCCGCAGACGTAAGGGGCGCGCTCTGATTGGTTGGAAGGCCGTCACTCACGGATCGGAAGGCGTGGTTACCCATGTGATGCGCACGCGCGGCAGAGTGCCTGGCTGTGATTGGTCCACACACTGTCATAAGGAGGCCGGATCTGTCGCTGATTGGTTGATGAGCTGCGCCGCTGAGGAATGCTGGGTGGAGGGAGAACAGGAAGACCTCCGGGGCCCCGCTACTATCTCACCTCCCATTGGACCGCCTCGTATTTATTTTTGTATAGGCGGCCCGTGATTGGTCGGTGATTACGTGATGCAGAGGATGTTGCTCGGCGCTGGGTGATGTGGGAGTGTGGAGGGGATTGAGTCGCCGGTAACCGGGAAATACGGAGGGAATGGCGGCGGCCGCCGCTCCCTCTGCGGCTCCCGCTGTCCCTCCTCCTCCGCCCCCGCCTCCTGCCCCGGGCACCGGACGGTTACCCAGCCGTGTGCTGGAGCTAGTCTTCTCCTACCTGGACCTGTCAGACCTCCGGAGCTGCGGCCTGGTGTGTAAGCACTGGCATCGCTGCCTGCACGGCGACGAGAACAACGATGTGTGGCGGAGCCTGTGCCTGCGGACGGTCAGCGAGGAGGCGCTGCGGACTGACGTGCTGTGTAACCTGCCCACCTACAAGGCGAAGGTGAGAGGCGCGGGTGGCTCATCAATGGAGAACGATGACATCTTCAGCGGCCAATCAGATCGCTGCTTCTAAGGCGGAGAGGTCACTGTAAGCGGCGCGCTGATTGGCTTCTCCATTCATTCATTGTGTATAGGCGGCTTCTCCATTCATTCATTGTGGATATGCGGCCCATACATCCTGAATGTAGATGTGGAAGAGCACAGGGCATCTATTAAGTCTGTCAAACAGAAGCGTTGCCCATAGCAACCAATCACGGCTCTGCTTTCGTTTTACCATAGCTCATCTAGGAATGACAGCTGAGTGGTGTTTGGTTACTATGGGTAACAGACAGTTTTTGTTTTGTTACGTTTGATAAATAGGGCCCGCTAGGATTATTGATTGTATTGCCTATCTACAGGATAGGGCAGGATTTCCCACCCAGTGTGCCTCCAGCTGTTGTAAAACTACAACTTCCAGTTTGCTGGGAGTCGTAGTTTTTGAACGGCTGGAGGCACGCTGGTTGGGAAACACAGGGTTAAGGGATAAGCGTCTGACACCAGCCCCTTACACCCTTATGTGGGTCAGCACATGCTCCATGAGTTGTCTGTGGTAGATACCGGAGTACAGCGCTCGGGTATCACCCGCATGCCCATTGACAATCGATTTAGCATGTGCCAATCCACCTCGGGGTTCAACAGGGAGAATCAGGACCCCATTTGGATACTTATCCCCTATGTACAGGTTTCTAGTTGCTGGAAAACCTCTTTAGGTGGCTAACTGAGAACTAAAGGGTTGTTTCTGTAGCACTACAATGCCCAGAAACCTTTCATAAGGGATATAGGCTATAGCAGTTTATGATCACTTCACTTGCCTGGCAGGGTCGGTCATGGTTGAATTAGACAATCTGCTCTCCTATGAACATCTGCTCACAGCCCACCCTATCCTCCATTGTATTTCCTTAAGAGGAGGAGATAAGTGGCAGCCCTGGTGACGCTCATGTTACAAGAAAAATGGGTTCAGGCCAGTTATAACAAACACTGTTTGATCCTTGGTTGGTCAATCCCTTTTAAGACATTGGGGTCTTTCAAGAAAACGTAGGTGCTTTTGGATGAGCTTTCTCCTATAAGGAACATTCACACATGAGAGTAAAATCTGAAGTGTATTTCCACTGCACAAATCGGAGTCTGATATTTAGATTTCTGCTTTGGATCCACATGAGGATCACCTTGGATGTCATTCAGTAGGATTTATTCTGTTTTTCCAAGTAAATTCCATAAACATAAGTAGAATATGGTGGCAAACATCTGTGTGGAAATAAGTCACATGTATGGGATATGAATTGTGTGGCAACTGCTGCGGTTTACTTCCCCAAAAACAAAAGAATCAGGCAGTAACAATCCAATATGTCTAATCTTTCTTACTCCTGACATCTGTTTAGGAAAGTCGGAAGGCCCCCATACACAGTTGATTAACTTGCCCTACCGAAATATGCAGGATTTAAGGTATTGTAATGTATATGGGTCCTTTAAAGGGTTTTTTCGGGCACAAAAAAAGTTTATTTGGTTAGGGGCATTATAAAAGACTTACTAGCCAACCTACATGGCCTGCAGCTTTGTGCTATGTAGTCCAGTTCCCCACTTGTCCGTCTTTGTCCTTCTAGCCATGTAATGCCTCAGTCCGTGATTGGGAGGGTGGGCTTTCACTGTGAAGTCCATCTTTGGAAGTAGGGGGCATCACACAAAAGCTACAGGCTACCTAGGTAGGGTAGAATGTCTTTATTTTCGTGCTGCTCCACAACCCAAATATAAATATTTCTTTCATCCTATAAATGCACCACTAGGGAGATTGAGAGAGGACTTGTGGGTCTCCCAATGGTGCAAGCCTACCATTCTCATGGGCTTCAGGGACAGGGATCTCTATGGGATGGACAAGCCATCTGCCTAGACACTCATGTTCTCTCTCTCTCAGCTGAAACTATAAGATCTCCCCTCTCAAAGGGGATTCCCTGGGTCTGCAGAAACAAATTAAAGGGGTTATCCAGGAAAAAAAACGTTTTATTTTTTTATTTATTTTTTTAAATAGATCAACTGGCTCCGGAAAGTTAAACAGATTTGTAAATGACTTCTATTCAAAAAAATCTTTCAGTACTTATTAGCTGCTGAAGTTGAGTTGTGCTCTCTGATGACACCTGTCTCGGGAACTGTCCAGAGTAGAAGCAAATCCCCATAGCAAACCTCTTCCACTCTGTGCAGTTCCCAAGACAAGCAGAGAGCACTGTTGCCAGACAGAAAAGAACTCAACTTCAGCAGCTGATAATTATTAGGATTTAGATTTTTTAATAGAAGTAATTTACAAATCTGTTTAACTTTCTGGAGCCAGTTGATATATAAAAATAGAATTAAAGGGGTATTCCAGGAAAGATTTTGACTACAAATACCAGCCCCCAGGGGTGGGAATGCATGCAGATACTTATTAGGCTGGGTTCACACCACGTTTTTGCAATACAGTTCCCGTATCGGGTTTTTTATTTAAAAAAAAAAACGATTCCTCAAAACCGGACTAAAAACGTGTACAAATTTTTATCTGTATACGGTTTGAAAAATGATGTCCAGTTGCATCCGTTTTTAATGGGGGGGAAAAAGTGTACCTTAACTTTTCACTCCATTATGACTAAAGTTTCACTTGTTTGATTGAAATTCCAAGAAAAAAAAAACTTTGCAAAGTAAAAAACCTTATGGTGAAAACCGGATGGAACCGTACGCACATACGATTCTGTACGATTCCCATTGACTCTCAAGTAAAAAAAAAAAAAACGTTTTTTCACCCGGACCAAAAACCGTGAAACCGTATAGCAAAATTGTGGTGTGAACCCACCTTTACAGGGGTTCTGGATTCAGGAACAGCTGGAGACTAGAAGGGACCCCAGGGCAACCAAGGGAAGGAATGTAAGGCCTCAGCGGTGAACCACCAGAGGGGCACAAGGTCACAGGAGCTTATGAGAATAGCTCATTTCACCTACAGGTTAGTAGAATGGCATCTATGCTCTGACAGCCCTTCACCTCAGGGTTACAGAGAATATAAAAGCTGATTTTTTTGGGCAGTTGATATCCTTGTGATATCATACCATGCCCACTCATTGCAAGTCTATGGGAGGGGGCATGACGGCCACCGTCCCCACCCATAGACTTTTTATCTAAGAGCCGAGGAACATGCTCTCGAATCACCCAAAGTGCAAGAAAAAGTGCAAATGTGTTACACTAAAAAAAGCGCACAAAGGATGCGGTCTGTCGCAAGCCCTTCTCTGATAGGAGGGTATGGCGGGATATCACTAGGGGCGCGACAGTGACGTCACGACCCCGCCACCCAGCAGCGGGACCTTCTTTAAACACAACGGTGCAGTTGCTGTAGGAATAGTGATGCCGAGGGCCTTTATCGTAAGGGCTAATACGAGAAAAGAATTAGAGCTAATTTCTTTCTAAATCTCAACCACCCCTGTCCCCATGCTTTGTGTGGTATTACCATTTTGCTCCATTCACTTCAATGGTGCTGAGCTGCAATAACTCAACCTGGGGACACGTCACGCCCACTCCCATAGACTTGTAGTGAGGGAGCGTGGCTGTGATGTCACGAGGGGCGTGGCCGACCCCCGCAGTGCAAAAACAGCGCACGAGGGGCGTGGCCGACCCCCGCAGTGCAAAAACAGCGTTCGGAACATTTACTTCTGAATGCTGCCTAGTGGAGTACCCCTTTAACTAATGAAATGCTATCATGGAAGCTTGCATTTCTTCTAGCATCTACATAAGCCAAAAGGTTGGGAAAAATCACAGCATTCTTTGTAACTTTAAATGTCCATCCAAGAAGACACGGATTTTCATCAGGCGCAGGAAGTGCATCAGCTTCTATAGAACAAATTTATAGTGGCTACTTGGATTTCCCCCTCCCCTTATTATATTTGGGCATTAAAGGCTCCAGTTGTCACCTTGTAAAGAGAAGGTCCACCAGGCAGTATATATAGATAGAGGATTGTGCTTGAGCTCCTTGATCCTCGCTGAAGGTTGGGGATGAGGGCGATCTCCTCTTTTATGGATCCTTATCTATTTTCTGTCCAATGGTGCAGGAGGTGGTCTCTCCAAGGGTGTCATGGTCTCAAGGAAAAACACTTACGGTGAGTGCAATTTTTGTTTTTTGTGGTGCCTGGATAACCCAGTTTAAGTCTTCCTTTATTTATGTATATTGAGTAAAAGTTATAAGTGCAATTTCCTGAGAACTACTAAGAATCACGTGTTGAGAAATCTTGCACCAGTTTGACCATCCACATCTTTGTCCCTGCAGGTACGAGCCTTCCAGCATGGCTTCAGCTCCAACGATTGCTCTAGGAATGTTTACATTAAGAAGAATGGTTTTACTCTGCACCGGAATCCAATTGCTCAGAGCACTGACGGGGCACGCACCAAAATTGGCTTCAGTGAGGGTCGGCATGCCTGGGAAGTATGGTGGGAAGGGCCGCTTGGCACAGTGGCAGTTATCGGCATTGCAACAAAACGGGCTCCCATGCAGTGTCAGGGTTATGTGGCGCTCCTCGGAAGTGATGATCAGAGTTGGGGCTGGAACCTAGTTGATAATAACCTATTGCACAATGGAGAAGTGAATGGGAGTTTTCCACAATGCAATAACGCACCCAAATATCAGGTAAGATAAAAGTGAACATTTCATACCAGGTTCGGCAGGCGGGTAACTATATGCACTGCCCATCTGTTACCTCCAGAGAACGCAGCCCACTGTAGAAAATTCTTTTCATAGTGGTGGAGGTTAATGTAGTAGAAATATGTGGCTAAAGCAGCAGATTAAGGTCACTGCTGTAGCTGATCTTTTGGGCTTCTTTTTGTGAAAGTATTGTCTAGCTATACCAAAATCAATAAATTGTGGTCTTGCAGAATGAAAAGTTCGTTTTCATTGGTCTATATTGTGTATGAATTGTTTATAGTTTTTCAGATCTCTGCTTGCTGTCATTTAGTAGTGAGAACGTACCCTTAATGGGAATCTGTCGGCTGCAATTTAGGTTCCAACTGCTGACACTGTTAGCTGTTAGGACAAGGAGACATAGTACTTTTCATATATATGTCTGTGCTTCTGTAATGTAGAAAAATGCTTTTTGTTCTCTGTTGCAAAGAGTCAGAGAGGCGTTGCCATATTAATCAAGCAGGGACAGTGATGGGAGGGGCTCTCCGAGTGCCATCCCGCAGCACTACTGGTACAGTGGTCCCTCAACATACCATGCAATGTAAAGTATAGGACATATACTGTGCAATGTAAAGTATAGGACAGTGGTCTTCAACCTGCGGACCTCCAGATGTTGCAAAACTACAACACCCAGCATGCCCGGACAGCCGTTGGCTGTCCGGGCATGCTGGGAGTTGTAGTTTTGCAACATTTGGAGGTCCGCTGGTTGAAGACCACTTGTATAGGAAGTTGTACTCGCCTGTCCCCGCCGCTCCGGACTGTCACTGCTGCCCTTGATGTCGCCTTCCATCGCTGTCGCCGCGTCCCTGACGCTCCGGTAAGGCCTCTGCTTCTACAGCATCCTCGCTCTCCGTCGCCGCCATCACGTCGTTACACACGCCACTCCTATTGGATTATAGGACGGTGTGCGCAGCGGCGTGATGACGACGATGGAGAGCGCAGACTATGCAGGGATCCCGAAGAGGATGCACCGGAGCCCCGAGGACAGGTGAGTGATCGTCTCCGGACCACACGGGGCACCGTAAACTGCTATCCGGTGGTAGCTGAAGCAGTCTGCGCTGCCGGATAGCCATTTATGCGATGGCCCCGACATACAAAAGCGTTGTATGTTGATGCTGCCTTTAACATGCGATTGCCTCTGAGAGGCCATTGTATGTTGAAATGATCGTATGTCGGGGCCATCGTAGGTCGAGGGGTACACTGTACTTGGGAACACTTGGCACCAGAGAACAAAATAATTTTTCTATGTTATGGAAGCACAGACAGATATAAAAAAAAAAAAGTTACCATGTGTCTCCTTGCCCTAACAGTTATCCAACAGTGTCAGCAATTTAGAGCATGAATTGTAGCTGTCAGGTTCCCTTTATGTGGCACATTTATAATAGGTTCATGTTTTATTTCTGGAACGCAAATGGACTTTGTTCTCTGTACCAGAAATGACAGCAGGAGAGGAGGGGTTGCACAGCAGCTTGGAGAACAACTCACACTGGCTGGAAAGAGGGTGGAGAGCAGATACAAGGCAGTCTGCAGGGAAGAGCCACTATAAGAATTCAAGTAGAGGAAAAAAAACACATAGCGCACGTCCACAACATGCACTTTGACCTAAGGCTTCTCAGCAAAATGTATTAAACTAACAGGTTGTTAGTGTACTTTATGATCATGAAGTGCAAGCCCGCTAGCCACGTCATGGCCACCTGTAAGTAGCTGGTACCTAACGTCCCCAGCATAAAATGTCTGTGACCACTACCGCTGCAACACCAGTGCCAACATAGGGAACGACCCACTGGCAGAGTAGCCCCAATGCTGACGGAACCATTATAAGCTGTGCATAACCATAGAAGAAAACTGTAGAAGCAAAATAAATGTGCACCATAATAAGTTCAAGGCAAGAAAATGTCTTTCAGATATGTCCCTGGCCTTTAACCCCTTAACGAAAATTGACGTAAATGTACGTCATGGTGCAGTGGTACTTAGTGCACCATGATGTACATTTACGCTCTGTAATGACCGCAAGCACCAGACAGGTGCTCGCGTCATACATGACAGGTCCTGGCTGCTATCAGCAGCCGGAGACCTGCCGATAATGGCCGACATCAGCGATCTCGCCGATGTCTGCAATTAAGCCCCTCAGATACCGTGATCAATACAGATCACTGCATCTGCGGCAGCGCGGTAAAAGGAGGATTGGATCGCCCACAGCGCTGCCGCGGGGATTCGATCATCCAGCATGGCGGCCGGAGGTCCCCTCACCTGCCTCTGGCCTTCTCCATGGGTCTTCTGCTCTAATCTAAAATCGAGCAGACCAGAGCAGAAGATTGCTGGTAACACTGATCAGTGCTATGCCCTATACATAGCTCTGAACAGTATTAGCAATCAAATGAGTGCTATAGAAAAGTCCCCTATGAGGACATAAAAAAAAAAAAACCTTTCCCTAATAAAATTGTCCTTTTTCTCCATTTTACCCCCCCCCCCCAAAAAAAGCGTAAAAAAATAAAAAATAAAAATAAAAATAAACATATTTGGTATTGGTGTGTACGTAAAAGTCTGAACTATCAAATATATTAATTATCCTGTAAGGTGAACGGCGTAAACGAGAAAAAAAAGTCAAAAATTGCTGCTTTCTTGTCACATTTTATAAAAAAAATTAATAAAATTAAGTTCAATATAAGCAAAGGTGATACCGATAAAAACTACAAATCATGGTGCCAAAAATTTGCCCTCATACCACCCCAGAAACAGAAAAAATGAGAAAGTTATAGGTGGTTAAAATAGGGCAATTTTAAACATGTTCATTTTGTTTGAGATTTTTTTTAAACGGTACAATTATAAAAAGCATGTAACATGGGTATCATTTTAATCGTATTGACCAACAGAATAAAGAAAACATGTCATTTTTACCGGAAAGTGTACAGTGGGAAAACAAAACTTCTAAAATTTGAAAAATGGCGGTTTTCTTTTCAATTTCCCCACATGAATATTTTTTTTTTCAATTTTGTACATTTTATGGTAAGATGAGTGTCATTACAAAGTAACATTGATGATGCAAAAAACAAGCCCTTATATGGGTCTGTGGATGAAAATCTAAACGTTATGATTTTTAGAAGGTAAGGATGAAAAAACAAAAAAATGCAAAAATAAAATTGGCCTGGTCCTTAAGGGGTTAAAGACTATGTAAATCCAATAAAGACTTCTTGGTTATGGAATGTAATTTGTGACTTTCAGGGTCTATAGACTTTTGCCATTGATGATGATGTGTGAAAGTTAGAGATGAGCGAACTTCCAGTAATTCAATTCGTCACAAACTTCTCGGCTCGGCGGTTGCTGACTTTATCCTGCATAATTAGTTCAGCTTTCAGGTGCTCCGGTGGCTGGAGACTCTTTCCTAGGACTGTATCCACCTTTTCCAGCCACCGGAGGACCTGAAAGCTGAACTAATTTATGCAGGATAAAGTCAACAAACGCCGAGAAGTTCGTGACAAATGGAATTACTGTAAGTTCGCTCATCTCTAGTGAGTGTCTGTGTAGCCCCAGTTTATTACTTTTGACCTATACTCATTATATATTTTTCTCTTCACGTTGCAGATAGGTGAAAGGATCAGAGTAATCTTGGATATGGAAGACAAGACCTTGGCCTTTGAGCGTGGCTATGAGTTTTTAGGAGTGGCATTTAGGGGACTTCCAAAGACCTGTCTATATCCAGCAGTCTCTGCAGTGTACGGAAACACAGAAGTGACTTTGGTCTACCTAGGGAAACCGCTGGATGGATAACTCTTCTCCAGAAGATGGCCGTGGCCAGACAGGAGGGGCTGTGCATGCAATGGAGCAGAAGGCGCCCCCGCTCTGCGGGTACCCACAGGACAGAAGTGATCGGGGGATCATCCTTCCTTACTCAAGACTTGGAAGGCTTTCCACCTCATCCCAGTGTGATCTGGGAGAGTCTGTGGGTTGTTGCTGTGTGTATGGCGACTATGGGTTGTATTTTTTATCCCAGTTGTTGACAGTCTGTTATTGTGTCGGTTTGGTGATTGTGCAATGGAAACCAGTGTTCTTAGCTAACAGATGCAGGGATGAGGGGAGCAAAGTATATCGCTCCTTCTTTCTAGAGGGATCTCCTGTTTGGTGTTTGTTTTTTAATCTCTTTGTTCAATGCCCTAGCTGTAACATCTGCCATAGGGTTATATGATTTTTATCCATGCCACTGTTTTTAAACCTCTATTTTAAGTGGTATCTCTAGGGTACTTTTGGGTACTTTTTTTTTTTTTTAAACACAAATCGAGCTGCCATCCCCACCGTGTGTTTATAGATGGCTCACTCAGGTGGGGTTTCTTTAAAGGGAAGCTATAATTTTAGCATTTTATCAGTGACAATAGACCTTTTGTTTTATGGAGCAAGGTTCTAGTTTAAATAATATCCTATTTAAGGGTCTATCCGCATGTACAGTATCCTGCGTAGGATTTGATGCTGCAGATTTGTTGCAGTGTTCAATCATTTAGTTTACATTGAAATCTGCAGCATCCTATAGGCGCAGGTGACTGTACATGTGAATACACCCTAAAGGGACAATCCAAGAAAAACTAATGCTGTGTTTTGTCTCATGCAGGGTCTGGGGGAGGAGGTGTATGGCTCAGGGAATCAAAGTATTTACAAAATCCCTCTGTTGTATACTGCCCCCTTCAGTTCTGCACTTTACCATACCGGACACTCCAGCTTATGTTAAGTATAACTTAAAGGGGTATTCCAGGAAAAAAAATTTTATATATCAACTGGCTCCAGAAAGTTAAACAGATTTGTAAATTACTTCTATTAAAAAAATCTTAATCCTTTCAATAATTATCCGCTTCTGAAGTTGAGTAGTTGTTTTCTGTCTGGCAACAGTGCTCTCTGCTGACATCTCTGCTTGTCTCGGGAACTGCACAGAGTAGTAGAGGTTTGCTATGGGGATTTGCTTCTAAACTGGACGGTTCCCGAGACAGGTTTAATCAGAGAGCACTTAGACAGAAAACAACAATTCAAATTCAGCAGCTCATAAGTACTGAAAGGATTAAGATTTTTTAATAGAAGCCAGTTGATATATATAAAAAAAATTTTTTTCCTGGATGACCCCTTTAAAGGGGTACTCCGGTGGAAAACAATTTAATTTATTTTTTCAAATCAACTGAGGCAGAAAGTTAAAACAGAATCGTAATTTACTTCTATTTAAAAATCTCAATCCTTCCACTACTTATCAGCTGCTGTATACAACAGAGGAAGTTGAGTTGTTCTTTTCTGTCTGACCACAGTGCTCTCTGCTTACACCTCTGTCCATGTCAGGAACAAATCCCTATAGCAAACCTCTCCTGCTCTTGACAGTTCCTAAAATGGACAGCGGTGTCAGCAGAGAGCACTGTGGTCAGACTGAAAAGAACTACACAACTTCCTCTGTAGTATACAGCAGCTGATAAGTACTGGAAGAATTAAGATTTTTAAATAGATGTAATTTATGATTCTGTTTAGCTTTCTGCCACCAGTTCACCGGCGTACCCCTTTAAGGTGGAATGAATATCTTAGACCATTGTAGCAGTATTTAGGGACTATTTGTTTTACTAAATCGAGCATTTAGAACTGGATCCAAAAGGAATAGTTCAGAATTTCTACTTTGGTAGCACAAATTACTGCCAATGGTAACCTCTACAGCAGTGTTTCCCAACAAGTGTGCCTCCAGCTGTTGCAAAACTACAACTTCCAGCATGCCCGGACAGCCAACGGCTGTCCGGGCATGCTGGAAGTTGTAGTTTTGCAACGGCTGGAGACACTGCCCTACGGTATGTATCACGAACCTAAAAATCACATAAAATGCCACAACCACTCGTCTATCTGCTGCACAGACTCTGAACTCTTTTATATTCTCAACTCCCCACAGCACATGCCAGCTATGGCCTATAGACACTTGTACAATCTGTGATTGATACCCTGACCTGGGTTTGGGCATTATTAATTTATCTTTTTAATTTCTCATTGCAAATAGAACCCTGACCTGGAAAGAACGTTTTCATCTTTATCTTCCATTTTGTTCGTCAATGTATCACGAAGAAGCCTAATCTAATGGGGCCATTACGTGGTCATGAGCAGAGTGCTAGGTATATTGGAAATTCTTCAGAGTTGATTTCTTTTTATTTTTTTAGTTTTTTCTCGCAGAAGTGACAAATAGTGTTGTCCATGTCTTGTCTTAGTCACCATACTGCCTGACAATTAAGAAACTTTATTAAAAATATCCATTTGTATACAGCAGTCATGCAGACCGGAGTACACCAGTGCATCTGCTGCTTTACAGTAAGGACAATCTATTGGTGTATGATAGAGTTGAGCGAACTTACAGTAAATTGGCTCATAGCTAATAGAGATGAGCGAACTTACAGTAAATTCGATTCGTCACGAACTTCTCGGCTCGACAGTTGATGACTTTTCCTGTGTAAATTAGTTCAGCTTTCCGGTGCTCCGGTGGCTGGAAAAGGTGGATACAGTCCTAGGAGACTTTCCTAGGAATGTATCCACCTTTTCCAGCCCAACGGAGCACCTGAAGGCTGAACTAATTTACGCAGGAAAAGACATCAACTGCCGAGCCGAGAAGTTTGTTACGAATTGAATTTACTGTAAGTTTGCTAATCTCTAATAGTGAACCTCGCAGCTCGGCGGTTGATTACTTTTAGTCCGTGTAAATTAGTTCAGCTTTCCAAGGGCTCTGGTTGCCTGGAAAAGTCCGGTATGACAGTCTCGTGTATCCCCTCCACTGTAATACTGTAGAGGCACCTACAGGTTCGTGCTGTTTAGACATGTTTTATATAGGATAGTGTAAGGGCCCAGTTTCACTGCAGAATATCTGCCCAGAGAAACTCCAGACGGACAGTCCGTACCCAGCAGGCGCAGTCAATCGGCACTAGAACTCCTCGGACGTGCACCGTCTCCATGCAATGCATTTTTGAGTCCCGAAATTCTGCTGAGTGCATGGTGCAGTAGAATCCCGTTGAAAATAATGGGAGGCTGCTGTGCTGAAACTTCTGAGCAGAATGTTTCTATTCGGATATTCTGTAGTGTGAATGGGCCCTTTAAAGTGCACGGACTATGTACTCGACTGTTACTTTGTTTCCACATTTATCGGAGTATTTAGTTAGGTTTTCAGCAAGAATAATAATCAGAACAATATAGAGTAAGAAAAGATGTTGCAGAATTATGCTTTGTGGGGAGTGCAAGTACAGTGATCCTTCACCTTACAATGGCCTCAACATACAATAGTTTCAACATACAATGGTCTTTTCTGGACCATTGTAATTGTAAACCAGACTCAACATACAATGCTACAGACAGTCCAGATCTGTGAAACGTGTCAATGGCTGGAAGAACCGACCAATCAGAATGGGCATTCACTGGTAAAACCCCTGTATTACTGAAGCGTATGCACTGACTCATGTCTGGTAGTGCTCCCTATAGTACAGGGAGGTATTACATGTTCTGTACTACCCTTTACCTGGGCCAGAGTTAGCTGCTCCTTTGGACACCAGGTAAGGGGGGCTCCATGTTACTTTTTAGGACATTGCGTGTACTGTACAGGACCCTGAAGAAGCTCCTGTCCTCTACATAGACAGTGATTACAGCTCCAGCAGATCTTTCTTACTTTTATATGTAAGAACTTGCTTTATCTATAGTAGTTATCTACTTATTTTTCTTTTTGGATGACAGTTTAGGGCTTCAGAAACCAATTACCAGGTTTCCATAGAGTTATGGTCTCAACATACAATGGTCTTCCTGGAACCAATTAATATTGTAACTTGAGGGACCACTGAATTCATTAAAACGGACATGTCCGGAGAGGTCAGCGGTCCTCTTTAAAGTCTAATCTATATTTTTCGAGCAACTTCTCAGAATATGCCTTGTATACCGAAGTTGACTGAGACTGTGTTCACACGGTGGAATTTCTGAGCGGAATTTGGCAGGAATATTCCTCCAAGAAATTCTGCCGCAGCAGAGTCACATTGATTTTCAATGGGATTTTGCTGCACTGTTAATACGGTGGTATTTCTGCAACAGATTTTTCTCCCATGCAAATCCAGATTCTGGCATCCGCAGAAAGAATACACATGTCTGCGGATTCTGCTTCAAAATGTATTGCAGTCTGAGACGGCACATTTGAATGTTCCATCTGTTTTCCATGCAGACATTCCGTACATTTCTGCCATGTGAACATGGCCTTAGACTATGGTCACTCGGTGGAACTTCTCTGCTTCCGCTCAGATTCCTTTTTGCCAAGCTGGTAGCGGATTTTTTGCATATTCTGCGGAATGTTCATGGATTTTGTGCTGAATTTATGCTGAATTTTTCAACACACAGATTCTAGACTGAATTAGAGAGTCCCATTGACCTCCAAACTATTGACAGGTTCTGCATGGAAATTCTGCCATGTGAACATAGCTTTATTGTGTTCTCAGTTTTTCAGCAGTTCCCCCTGTGTAGGTTTCATGTCTTATTGTGAGTTTTTTTTCCTAAGCCCCGCTCCATAGTTGATAGAATGTCTCCCATATTCTTCATACAGAAGAGGACATCCTGCTCTGCTATAGCTTTATATCATACATTCAGGAGCAGTAACGAGGGCAGTATACGGCAGTACTGAACAGTGTCAATCCAACACTTAGGTGAGATATAACACTTTCTAGAGTAAGCTTAGTCTGTCTGCAGCTGCACCACCCTGCATAGATTTCTTTAAGCCGCAGCTATAATCTCAAACCAGTGGTGTCCAAACTGCAGCTCTTCAGACATTGTAAAACTATAACTCCCAGCATGCCCTGAGAGCCAACGGCTGATCTGAACATGCTCCTTTCTACATCTCTAAAAATACATTTTGCTGATAAAGTTTAGAGATTTAGATCAGTGAAGATGAAAGAAGAGAAAAAAGTTGTGATTAAGATACATTAAAGTTCCTTATATTGACATTCTAATAATGTCAGTGTCACAGTAACAAAAAATACCATGCTGGCATCATGGCACTCACTAAGGCGTGATACCGAGAATAGTATAACTATTAATTTATTCAATTGTCTGTGTGTTTTCTGTTTCATTTTGCCTAGAGCAGATTAGATCTACATTCTTGCTCTGCTAGTTTAAATAGTTGTACAAAAATAACCTTTGGTGCCAACTGCTTTGCCAAGAACCTGTTTTATTGTAAAAGGTGTCTAAAGGAAAGCTACCAGACATGGTACATTAAGGAGCTTGTTAAATGTTATCATCCTCCCAGTTCCCTGCGCCCATCATGATAATCCACCCCCTGCCTTTATTTTTATGATTTGTTAGTTGTCTACCTTGATATTGCTCTGTATTTTCTGCTCAGTCTGTCAGATTCACGGAGTGTGTAGGCGTGACATCATCTGAAGCCATACAGGAGAGAACTTCCTCACTCACTCTGCTACACACAGCCCAGCCCAGAGCAGTTCAGTGTGGGAGATTAGCTATGATTGGCTAAGGCTGCACACACCCCTCAGCACTCCAGACTGCATTTCCTGATTTTGGACTTCTGGAGTCCTAAGTCTCTGCCATAGAGGGGGGGGGGGGGGGGAGAGAATGTTCTCTGGACAAGTAGGGAGATACCTAGTGGCAGTTTTTTTAAACTCAACTAAAATATAGAAAACTTAATTTATTTTTTTATTTTTTTTTAAAGCAAAGTACATTAGAAAGATTTTTTATTTACTTTAAAGTGTACTTGTCACAGGAGTAAGAAATACGAATGCTCCAGACTTATTCTTTAACTGGTGCTGTTCCTGCCCATGTGCTTAAATCCAGTTTTTATCCTTTTTAATTATCTTGGGAGCCATGCAGTTTACTGAGGAGGAAGGGGTGTTCACTTGAGCAGCATGACACTTGCGCTCACATTTTACGTGGGAACTTCCTCACTCCTTAGGTCATGTTTGAACGGTGGAATATCTGTGCAGAAATCTGCATTCAATGCAATTCTGCTGCACTGTGCACACAGTGGAATCTCCACGGCAGAAACATCCTGATTCCAGCATCAACATTAAAAAGACTTGTCTATTCTTTCTGTGAATTCCTCTCCGAAATGCATTGCGGTCTAGCATCCGCCAGATTATTCAAATGTCCATGTTTTTCTTGTAAACATTCCGCACATTTTCAGCCATGTGAACAATAGGCTACTCTGTGCACTGAGGCTCTGACATGCGGCGGCTCACACAGCAAGAGCCTGCACAGAGCCCGGCTTGTCCTGACAACACTTTTTGTATTTCGTCTCTGTACAGAGACACATGGGCAAACACAGCAAGGACAACACGGTGGAGTAACCCCTAGCGGTAAGAAGATTAGAGCATTTTCACCCAAAAAATGTACACTTAGTTTAGATGTATATTTGTAATACAAATTGGTTAAAAAAACAGACAGTGCCCATTTGCCAGTGTGCACTTTTCGTGCCTAAGGCTGTGTTCGCACGCTGCAGCTAATTAGCAGTATCGCAGCTAAATCCTGCATGCATATTTGCTACGAAAGACAGAAGTTGTGGTAAAAATTGTGTATTTTACACCAATTAGCATAATTAGCTGCAGTTCCGCATGTGAACACAGCCTAAGACTGGTTTGCTATTAATTGGATTGTACTGCACTTCTATATATGTGTCCATAGACTGTAACCAGCAAAAAATTATGTTCAGGTGTGGGCTTGTGACTTGCACCCTATTCTGCTGTTTTAATGCTTTAGCTACCCCTTCATAACAAAATGTTTTATTTATTTTTGCGTAAAAAAAAAGGGAAATATCTTGGGTTAAAAAAACACACCCTGGTTGTCACAATAGGCTTTATTTGTAAAAGCTACTGGATACTTGAGGATAAAATTGCAAAAAATCTAGAACAGGATTAGGGTTTTGTTTTTTTGTATTTTTTGTTTCCCCTTCTGTAATTATAGAATTAAAACTATATGAACTTTATATGCTGTATACCAGTGAAGAACATGAACAGTGAATACGCTTAAAGGGGGTACTCCTGTGGAAAACTTTTTTTAATTATTATTATTATTTTATTTTTTATTTTTTTTAATCTTAAATCAACTTGTGCCAGAAAGTTAAACAGATTTGTAAATCACTTCTATTAAATTATTTTTTTTAATCCTTCCAGTACTTTTTAGGGGCTGTATACTAAAGTGAAATCCGAAAAAGAAATGCATTTCCTCTGATGTCATGACCACAGTGCTCTCTGCTGTCCATTTTATGAACTGTCCAGAGCAGGAGAAAATCCCCATAGCAAACATATGCTCCTCTGGACAGTTCCTAAAATGAACAGCAGAGGTCAGCTGTTTAACTTTCTGGCACCAGTTGATTTAAAAAAAAAAAAGTTTTTCCACAGGAATACCCCTTTTTAAGTGCCCTCTTTAAAAAAATATATATATATACCTTTCACTATTCTGATAAAGCCTACTTGGTCATTTTGAGGAGTACATTCTTGTCCTACATAGTAAGAGGAATTGTATATGGTGTCCCCATAGCTTATAGAAGTTGTCTCCTGTACAAAAATGAACATTAGCAATTATTTAAGAGGTATCTGAATGAGGGAATCCCCGTTATTAAAGGGAATGTGTCTCCTAGATTTTCTTTTTCGCACTATGGTCAGCTACTGAAATGTAATTTTACATTATTATGAGATAAGCCATATTGCCCGAGGCTCTGCTCTGTTTACAGCATTTAGTGAGATTCTTTACAGCAGTTACATGGACATAGGAAACAGAAGGGGGGAATTTTTATGGAAACCTTTTTGTAAGTTTGCTTTGTGACCTGTCTAGAGGTCAATGTATAGGGAGGGGGAGGAAAGAAAAGATGAGCATCACCTATTGTAAATGACCTGATACCATCTTATCTTGATACTGGTGTCACTTTTCACTGTAATCTTGCTTGTGATGACAGCAAGGTGACTGCTGAAAGGGTTTTTTATTTTATTTTGCTACAGAACAGGAAATAACAGCTTTCGCATTGCTATCGGGCTGCTTCATCGGCAATGTTGTCAAAGCGATGGGAGTCTAGTGAAAAAAGTGCATGCATGATTTTATTTATTTTTTTTTCTGGTAAACTACCAAATCCCAGACTGACCCTATTTAAGTCTGTGGGAACCCGGTACAGTCAGTTGTGCTCTCACCTGTTTTGGGGCAAAAAAAAAGCCCCAGAACAGGACGTAGCACAAAGGCAGTGTGAACAGAGACTGATCTCTCAGTCCGCCAGAGAGTGGAGCGCAATGCCGCCTGCTTCTCCGTCTAATAACTTACAATCGCAGCGGGTCTCAGGAGTGATCAACAACTATTGACATGTCCGATCGAGCTGTTGAAAGTTGCTTTTAATGACTGTATCGCTTTAAATATGTTTCATCATAAAAACCTTATTGACACATTCCCTTTAAATTTCAGTGTAGAGAGACTACAGTCGAACCAGCATGTTTGTGTAATATTTAAAGGGGTATTCCGGGCAAAAACATTTTATCCCCTATCCAAAGGATAGGGGATAAGATGTCTGATTGTGGGAGGACCCCCTGCGAACTCCCTGCAGCACTCTCATTCTATGCGGGAGCTGCGTCTCCCGTTTCGGAAACCTCCGGGTTTCTGTGACGTCACGTCCCGGAAACACAGAGTTTTCCAAAACTGGAGACTCGGCTCCCGCATAGAATGAGAGTGCTGCAGGGAGATCGCAGGGGGTCCTCCCACGATCAGAAATCTTAATATGATAAAATCTGACAAAATGGTTTTTGCCCGGAATACCCCTTTTAATTGCCCAAGCAGTGGTGCTGCAGGGGAATTGAAACATTTACTACCTTGTTCCCAAGAGACTACAGCTGAATGAATATACAGAGACACTGTAAACGGTTCATCATTGGGGGACCATTTTAACTAAGGGGCCCTTTGGCTGTCTGGGCATGCTGGGAGTTGTAGTTTTGCAACAGCTGGAGGCACACTGTTTGGGAAACATTGGTTTAAAAGGGTACTCCTGTGCCCCAGTGTTCTGTCTGATCATGAAGTCATGGCCATGCCCCCTTCATTCTTGTCTACTGGAGGAGGCGTGTTAGCTGGGGATAACATGTCTAGTAGAGGAGTACCCCTTTAATAGATTGTGCTGCCAACACTTGAAAGTAAAAAAAAAATAAGCCAAACTCTTATATATTTCTCCCCAAACCCCTAACCTGATTTGCACAATTATATTAGAGGCAGAGAAGACGATGTGCCCATGTTATGTTACATATTATATTAAAGTAATGTTCTGTATATATGGATAATAGCTAAGATGCATTTATCAAAGTCTTAAATATTGATATACGGGAGCTGCATGTAATTTAGCTTTGTTGACATTGTATCCTGGTTTGACTGCATAAAGGTCATGAATGGATTTTTATGTTCCCAAAAAATAATAAAAATAATAATTTAATGTATGAGAATAATCAGGTTTCACACTTTTCCAGAACTTCATATTGTAAAAATCGAACAGAACAATGTAAATGAGAAGTTCTGTGTCCAGACCCTGAAATGTGCAGTCCTGACTCCCGCTACACCCGCAAAAAAATAAAATAAAAATTAAAAAATATGTATATATTTTTGTATTTTAAAATATACAGCTGACAAGTCGGTAAATTCACATTGTACTATTTGTTTGTTTTCCCTTTTGCAACTAGGAAATTCTAGGAAGCTAACAGAAAACACATCTGCCATAGAAATAAGATACTAGAAACCATTGTGTTCTGGTTGTGGAGGTCATTAGGGCCTGATAGACTGGCCATACACATTAAGGCTAAGTTTCCACTTGGCTTTTTTTCCGTCAGTTTTTGTAGAACTGCGACTGCAGTTTTTGAGCCAATGCCAGAAATGTATTCAAAAGGAAAAGGACATATGAAGGAAGGACTTACATTTCTCCTCCCTTATGGATCCACTTCTGACTTTGGCTCAAAAACTGCAGTGGCAGATATCCAAAAACTGCCAGAAAAAAAAACAAGTGGAAACTTAGCCTTAGGGTGCGTTCACACAGGCAGAACTGCTGTAGCATATTTGCTGCGGGAAATCCGCAGTGGATTTTGCTACCATTGCCTGCAATAGGTTAGAAGGAAAATCTGCAAATTTTCCTCTTGCGGATTTCTAAGGCTACGTTCACACGTGCGTATTTTTGCTGCTGCAGATTTTTCTGCCCATTTGCTTCAATCGGCAGCAAAATCTGCTTAAGCAAATCTGCCGCAGAAAATACGCATGTGTGAACGCACCCTAAGGGTATGTTCAGACAAGCGAATCCCCAGTGTGTTTTACACTTTGGATCTGCTGCTGAATGATCGCTACAGGGTGCCTTTAGATGTGCCTGCTCTGAGCGGCAATACACTGCTACAAGCAGACACACTGAAGCGATGTGTACTCGCACACCTCCCGGCCACTCCCCCTGCTCTTTGAGCTAGGCCGAGAGCTGCCACGATGTGCGAGTATACTGCGCATGGCAACTCTCATATGCCAGTGTGTCTGCTCATAGCAGCATATTGCTGCTCTGAGCAGGCACATCTAAAGGCACCATGTAGTGGTCCTTCGGTGGTGGATCTGCACTGTAAAATACGCTGTAGATCCGCTTGTCTGAACATACCCTTAAGCAATGTTTTCCAAACAGTGTGTCTCCAGCTGTTGCAAAACTACAACTCATGCAGAATTTTCACTCGTATTTTGTAGTTTTTCTACAGCTGGAGGCACACTGTTTGGAAAACACTGCATTAGGCTATGTTCACACAGCAGAATTTCCGCATTGAAATTCTGCATGTGTTTTTAGCCTATTAACTTCAATGGGATTCTGCAGTTCCATTCACATTGCTGAATTTTCGTTGCTGACATTCTGCAGCTAAAATTCTGCCTTTTGGGTTTTGCAAAAATGTCATGGAATTCAGCTGCAGAAGCCCACTGAAGTCGATGGAACTCAGCTTCTCCTCCATGAAGTGCTACCTACAGACTGGACTGCATGCTCAACAAGACACATTCCACTCAACCACTTGTGATAATGACCAAATGGTGCATTGTCATTTCTTCTATAAGGCTGGGTTCACACTACGATTTTCAAATACCGTAACCGTATACGGTTTTCCACAAAAACGTATATGACCGTATCTGAAACCGTATGTATAGAGAATGCATTGTAAATCGTATTCCAAATATTGTGTACGGTTGCATCTGTTTTGCCTCGGATACGGTTTTGCTGATTTTTCAACCGTAGGCAAAAACGCTGTCGACCACGTTTTTGCCTACGGTTGGAAAACCGTATGCGGTTCTTTTAACATAGTTGTCTATGAGAACCGTACACAGAATTTCAGAATATGGTTGCATGCGGTTTTTCTAATCCGTTTTTGGAGTTGACACTGCGCAGAAGGAATTTCAATAGAACAATAGTAACTATTAAATTGCTTGAAAACTAATTCCAACAAAATAGCAAAACTGTTGGCAAAATGGATGCAAACGGATAGAACCGTACATACGTTTTGGAACCGTATATGGGGGGAAAAATGTATTTTGAGTGATACGGTTGCAGACGGTTTTTGCCATACGTTTTTTAGCGGAAAACCGTATACGGTAACTATTTAAAAAACGTGGTGTGAACCCAGCCTAAGAGCCATCACACATAAGATAGAGGTCCACAGCGTATAGCGTCAGGACAGCTATTGTAGGTGTTAAGGGAGAGAAGTTGCTACTAAACCTCTTCTGGCAGCGCTGATGTTAGAAAAGTCTGATTAAATCAAACATGCCTATTCCTTTCCTCAGTATTGTTTAGAGTTCAGACCAATTTCTTCGGCAGTGTTTTTCACCTAGTGTGCCTCCAGTTGTTGCAAGACTACTACAACTCCCAGCATGGGAAAAACATTGACTGTGTACACTATATCCAAAAAAAGCCACACAAAGCATAAGCACAGAACCTTTTTGTAGTATAGAACATCCCATAGGTGCCATATTACAGAGCAATAGGCACTTTATATTGTACTTCCATAAAGCACTATGTACTTCCCAAGAAGCAGTATGGTTTTTATATAGCTGATGAGCACATGAGCCCTTAAAGGGGTATTCCGGCCCTAAGACAGCTTATCCCTTATCCAAAGGATAGGGTTAAGATGTCTGATCATTGGGGGCTGCCCCCCCCCCCCTGCAATCTGTCATTCAGCACCCACCTTTGCGAGCTCTCTGCAGCGCTGGAGGCTCAGAGTGTGCAGCGTGACGACCACTGGGCCGGAGTATTGTGATGTCACGCCCAGGCCCCTCAGTGCAAGTCTATGTGACGGAGTGTGACAGCTGTGCGGCAGGACCCCCGCAATCATACAGCTTATCCCCATCCTTTGGATAGGGGATAAGATGTATTAGGGCCGTAGTATCCCTTTAAAGGGGAACTTCTGTGCTTTTAAAAGGAAAACTGTCAGCCTATTCACCCGTACTAAACCCAAACACACTGGGTTATGTTGGGTCAGTTACTTAAATATGTCCAGTAGGTCCTGAGATGTCCCCTAGAAGATCCTCTGTTGAATTCAGTGAATAGCACACAGGAGGCGGGGCTTCGCCAGCTCAATTTATATATTGATTATGACTCCACTAAGATGTAGTCACAGACAATGAATATGCAAATTGATTCAGTGAAGCCCCGCCTCCTGCACATGATCCCCACAGATCCTCTGGGGGGACATATTACAGGACCTACTGGACATATTTAAGTAAGTGAACCCTCGTTGTACTCCTGTTCACCCACATTTATTGGGTTAAGTTTGGATCAACAGGCTGACCGTGTTCCTTTAAACTGTCTGATTGCGGTAGCGTCCGACCGCTGGGACCCCCCCCTCCACAATCTCCTGCCTTTTGCCCTGGTGTTCTGGAGAGTTTTGTTTAGAACACTGGCTCTCCTTATATACGGAGATGCGATGGTCGATATGCCCCCTTCATCCATTGTTTATGGGAGAGCCAGAAATACAAGAGCACTGTGCTCGTCTATCCCTGGCACTCCTATAGAGATACTTGGAGGAGGTATGTCGCTCCGTGCATTGAGGGAGAGTCAGGTGCCGCTGGACATGAGTGCATGGGGTCCCAGCGGTCGCCACCTCCCTCTATCAGACACTTATCCCCTATAGGATAGGGGATAAATGTTTGACCGCTGGGACCCCTTGCGATCTCCCCTACGGGGACCCGGAACTGCTGCGGTTCATTGCGGCCAATGCTTGTGTTGTCGACCTCACTAAGAGGTCAACAGACATGCCCCCTCCATTCAGCTCTATGGGAGAGACAGGGATGCGTCTCCGCCTCTCCCATAGAGATACATGGAGGGGGCATGTCAGCCGCGGCATCATGCTGTGGTCAAAATGCCTCCTACATGGGGAGAGTGTTCGGACCCCCCCCCCCCCCCCTGCCCATCTCAGCGTTCAGACCACCTGTGATCAGACACATCCCCTATTCTGCGGATAGGGGATACGTTGTCTAAGGCTGCATACAGCACTCCTTTGAGTACTTGAGTTGCCCCTTAAAGGTGAAATGTGGCCCAAAACTTCTAACTTTCCCTGTGCCCAGGGTGCAAAAACTAAACAAAAAAAACCTTAGGTTCCCCCATTGTGCCGGTATCAACGTCCCGTTCCTCTGGCGCTGCTCGGCTTCCTTCTTCTTAAGCTTGGAACGTCACATTGCGGTCAGCATATTGCTGGCTGCAGTGATCTCCGGCCTCAGCCGGTGATCGCTGCGCACTGTCATGTAAGGAGCCGTTACAGGGGAACATAGGAAGGTGAGTTAAGGTGTTTTGGTTTTTGTTGTTTGTTTGTTTTTTTAAAGTTTTTGTAGCCCGGGCACAAGGGAAAGTTAAGTTTTGGGCAGAATTTCTCCTTAAACTTCCATCCAACTTAAAGGACATGTCCGGTGCTCACTTTTCTTATTGTATCTGTTCCGGGCTGCAAAAAAAAAGAAAATAAGCTTTCTCTTGCCTGACTAGGCTCCCCCGGTGCTGCGGTACAGGTGTTCGGTCCCCGGGCTGTATTCTTCTTACTTCCTGTTAGCCCGGCACGTCACACGGAGCTTCAGCCTATCACTGGCCGAGGCGGAACATCGCTGCGGCTGGTGATAGGTTGAAGCTCCGTGTGACGTGCCGGGCTAACAGGAAGTAAGAAGAATACAGCCCGGGGACCGAACACCTGTACCGAAGCACCGGGGGAGCCTAGGCAGGTAAGAGAAAAATTGTTTTCTTTTATTTTTCAGCCCGGAACGGATAAAATAAGAAAAGTGAGCTCAGGACATCTCCTTTAAGATTATTCTTTTATGGGAGGTCTCCTTAATATGAAGGTTGTAATGGAAAAGGCCCATATTAAAGTCCAGTATGTCCTCTGTATTATGCATGGTAACCTATTCATTGCTGCAACATCTTGTTTTTAATAATAGTTTAATTGACTTTTCATGTGAAAGATAATATAGATTTCTTATTCTATTATATTACTGAAAATGAATTATATTAACTAAATTAGTAAAGTAATAGTCAAGCTATTTCTTATTCGGTATATCCTCCTTGTTTGCTATATATTGAACTGGCATGAATGCAGAATATTACAGAACAAGCTTGTGATGGTGGGCTTTGCTAACATCTGCGCTGTGGCTTCCGTTTGACACAAGCACTTATCGGATCAAGCTTCTCATGCGGTTCATGCTTGCCATGAGAAGTAATGGGACACCCAATCAATAAGGTTTAATCAGAATAAACAGATCTAATTTCTTCCAAAAACAGCACCACTCCTGTCCTCAGGTTGTGTGTGGTATTACAACATGGGTCCATTCATTTCAATGGATAGGAGGTGATTTAATAATTTTCTGACTTAAAAGAAAACAGTCATCCTGTTCACCCACACTAAACCCAATACACTGGGTTATATAGTGTGGGTGAACAGCAGACCGATGCGGCGTCTCTGACTAAGATGCGTACCTGCAGCCCAGAGCGGTGTCCCTCTGAAGGTCCGCTTCTTTATTCAGTGAATTGTGCACAGGAGGCGGGACCACCAGGTGAAGGCACAAGCGCTCGCGTGACCAGCGTCCATGAATATTCAAATTCACCTGGCTGGCCCGCCTCCAGTGCCCAGTTCACTGAAGAAAGCAGCAGACCTTAAGAGGGACACCGCTTCGGGCTGCAGGTACGTATCCTAGTCAGAGACCCCTCATTGGTCTCACCCAGTGTATTGGGTTTAGTGTGGGTAAACAGGATGACCGTTTTCCTTTTAAGCTGTTTTTGATTGTATGATGAGGTTAGGAGGGGGGAAGAGGCATTTTTTTTTCTCTGATATATTACAAAGTTTGTTCTATTACTTTTGTCAAGTTTGTTGAAAGTAACCATTTAAGTATGCCTAAACTATAAACGTCTATTCTATTAAAAGGTAGCAATCACTCTTCCTGATATGACTGTTTTAGTAAATAATTTATTTTCCCCAAAATATTCTGGATCATCTTTTCAAAGAATGTATATTGTCCCATTACTCTGTTGTTCCCCTTGGAAATGTATGACTAAATAGACAACTTGGTGTTATTTGTTGGGTCGTGTCCCTGCATTCTTCAATCTGTGCTGACTATGCTAGATTGGCATAGGGACATACCTTTTTTCAAGGCTAATAGTACAACCCATTTTTAATAAAGCCCTATATTTCCAGGAGGAATAGCACAATTTATAAACATAACGGGGGAGATTTATCAAAACCTGTGCAGAGGAAGCGTGGTGCAGTTGCCCATAGCAACCAATCAGATCGCTTCTTTCATTTTCCACAGGCCTCTAAAGAGGCCTGTGGAAAATGAAAGAAGCGATCTGATTGGTTGCTATGGGCAACTGCACCACTCTTCCTCTGCACAGGTTTTGATAAATCTCCCTCAACAAGTATATGCTTAGATGCATGTTTAGTGGAAATACTTCATAAGTGTTTATCGATGGTGGCAAGGGATCCACTGTCAAATCTTGGCGCTGTCTGACACACTTCTTCCACTTCAAAAGAGATCAGCTGAATAAAAAAAATATATCTATATCTGATCTATATCTGTACGTGTGCATATATAATATACATATATATGGGGCAAGTATTCTCCTTAGGGAGGAGCACTGCTTCCGGTGTTGAATGGAGATTTAAAAAGGCCATAAGCACTCCGCAGGCTTTCTGGGTAAGGAATATGCAAAGCAGCTCATCACACCGCCTTCTCAGGTTACATGCCCTAAGATCAGCTTTAGCATCGGTTACGAAGTTTAAAACTGATTGGGATTCATGAAAAAGGGGGGTACCATAAGCCTCCAGACTAATACCAGAAATACTGGTACATGATGATGATGACTAAATTAAATAGATAATAGAACTGTGCTTCAAATTAATGATGAAAAAAATATGTTTTTTAAATTTAAGCAATAAAAACAATTATCATTTTTACAATAAATTGTTTTTATTGCATACATTTAAAAAACCTTTTTCTCATCATTAATATGAAGCACAGTTCTATTATCTATTTTATATATATAGACTAGCTGAGTACCCGGTGTTGCCCGGTTTTTCCTTGCTAATCCTTGTCTTGTTGGGGAGGAAAATCAACAAAGGAGGAAGCTTTTGACTTGATATCCCGTCCTCATATATTATTGCCATATCCCAACCCCATATCCCGACCCCGTATCCCGTCCTCATATCTCAACCTCATACCCCGACCTCCTATCCCGTCCTCCTATCTAGACCTCCTATCCCGACCCGTAATATATGTACCAGGTATTGAAATATCTCCAGCCGTACGGAATTATGTGGGAACATACATTTCCCATTGATTTGCATGGGACTTTAAACAAAAACTCTGACCCTGGCACATGGGGGTGAGTAAGGGTTAAATCACCTATCCTATGTTTGTTGTTGACATATAAGTAACATGTGTGCCAAGTTTCATGTTAATATCTTTAGCCGTTTGGACGTGATGCTGGAACATACACACACACACACACACACACATACACACACACACATACACATACATACATACACACATACATACATACACACATACAGACATAAACACACACACACATACATACATACACATACATACATACACACACATACATACATACACACATAAAAACACACACACACACACACACACATACACACACACACATACACATACATACATACACACATACATACATACACACATACAGACATAAACACACACACACATACATACATACACATACATACATACACACACATACATACATACACACATAAAAACACACACACACACATACATACACACACACACATACACATACATACATACACACATACATACATACACACATACAGACATAAACACACACACACATACATACATACACACACATACATACACATACATACATACACACATAAAAACACACACACATACATACATATATACAAACATTCTAGCTTCAAAAAATGACGGACTTCCATACAAACTTTCAACCCCTTTTTCTCCCCCTTAAGAGTTGAATTTCGAAAAATCCTTTCTTATTCCTCGTCTACGTCTTAAAAACAACACCTGTGAAAAAATTCAGCTTTCTAGGTCCAAGGGTTTAGGCTGGGCTTGAGTCAGTGAGTCAGGCCTTCTATTTATATTTATATATATATATATATATATATATATATATATATATATATATATATATATATATATAAAATATATACACACACACATGGGCCCTTCAACTGGTGGGTGTTAGATATCTATATATAATAACAGTGTATATGTGTGTGTATGTATATGTGTGTGTATGTATATGTGTGTATATGTATATATATATCTATATAGATATATAAACGGGATGAGTATTTAACTCAGGGCGAGTTCACCACTCCTGGTGTGACGGAGCTTTCAAGGGCCACTAAGCACTCCGCAGGCATTCTGGGTAGGGGGATATGCAAATCAGCTCATTACATCACCTTTTCAGGCGATGTTCCCTGGTATCAGCTTAGCTCCAGTTACGGAATATAAAAAGCTAATCAGGATTAATGCCAAACCAGAACTCTCTCTCCAGAAGGAAAGAGGGACCCATATTCCGTAACTGGAGCTAAGCTGATACCAGGGAACATCGCCTGAAAAGGTGATGTAATGACCTGATTTGCATATTCCCCTATATATATATATATATATATATATATATATATATATATATATATTGGTTAAGAGTAGCCGTATTAGTCCAGTGATGCAAAAAGCTAAATCATTGGTAGTTGCAGTATCTTGTAATAACCTTTTTTATTGGACTAACAAGATTTTGTAGAGACAAGCTTTCGGGATTCCTCCCTTTATCAAGTCATAAGCATTTCTGAGCTCACAAGTAGAAAACATACGTTCTATCTCACAAAATATGCAGGGGTTAAAACAACATATGTGGAGAATGGACATTAGGTTGGGCCATAAATTGTACAGCTATAGGACCATAGACTACAGATAAGGATGGGGGGGGGGAGGGGGGGGGGCTGGAGAGCAGAGGTGAAAATGGTGGTTACGCTGGACAGAGGAAAAAGGACAATTTTACTACAGAACCATAGACTGAAGATAAGACTTAGACAGGGGAGGGGGAGCAGGGGTGTAATAGTGTTAGAGCAGGGAGAGGGAAGACAGTTTGGCAAAGGTTATAGAAAATTTTGATAATGGGATAAGAAGCTTAAATCCACATTAAGTCCTCTGTTCTTGGAGTCATAAAGAACTATCATTTTGGCTTCAAATGTCTTTCTTTCCTGGGTGTTCTTGAAGTTTCCTTTCAGGATCTTGATTTTGAGGTCCTGTAGGGAGTGACCTGATTGGGTGAAATGGTGTTCAACTGGGGTGCAATAGTCCTTTTCTCTATGGTTGTTGATGGACGATCTGTGGAGGTTCATCCTTTTATTGAGTGGCTGACTGGTCTCACCAATGTAACATCCCAGGTCACACTTGGTGCATTGTATCATGTAGACTACATTCTCTGTGGTGCAGGAGTATTGTCCCTTGATGTTGTATGTCTTGTTGTTGTGGGAGGCCTCAGAATTTGTGCAGATGTGTTGACAGAGTTTACAGCGCGGTTTGGTGCAGGGGTTGGTCCCATTGTCTGTATCTGATGTGTCTGTGGGTAGTTTCCTATTGACCAGCTTTCGTTTTAAGTTGGGGGGTTGTCTGAAGGCCAAGATGGGTGGTTCAGGAAAGATTTGCATTAACACCTCATCTTCTGCTAGTATTGGCTGCAGGTCCTTGATATTTCCTCAAGGGGGGGATTGTATGTGGTTACCAGTGGTATTTGTGGGGAGGTTTGTTTCTCTCTGTATTGCAGCAGGTGTTCACGTGGTGTTCCAGTGGTATGCGTGATGAGGTTTGTTTCTCTCTGTATTGCAGCAGGTGTTCACGTAGTGTTGCAAAACTACAACTCCGAAGGCTGTCCGGGCATGCTGGGAGTTGTAGTTTTGCAACAGCTGGAGGCACCCTGTTTGGAAAACACTGATCTAAATTATGGTTTATTTAATACAAAAGTAGTTGGTAATCAATTAACTGACTTTGGTACTTTCTGCACTTAATAGATATGTAAAATAATTTGCCTGGTGACGTTCTTTACCTTGGGACCGGAGTTCACAACGTCGACATATGATCAGCGATCAACTCTTTTCTTAGAGAGATGTAAATATATATATAATTTATGCCTTGTGTTTTTAAAGGGAAATTCTGGATGTCCAGATGGTAGCATTTAGGCTGGAGAGTAATGAATTGAGGTGCCTTTCAGCCTTTATACGAGAAAATTATTTGATATGGTACCTAAGGATGGTTTCCCACTTTTTGTTTTTTGGGAACATACCGCCACAGGTTATGACATCCATTTTATTTTTTTTATTTTTTTTTGTTCAAAGCCAAAAATGGATTTAAAAGAAATGGAAAATATAACAGAAGGATTGATACTGCTTCCTCCTGCTGGATGCAGTTCTGGTTTTGTCTGAAAAAAAAAATAAAAAATTGTGCATGTGACGCTAGCCTTATACCAGTGTTCTCCCCCCCCCCCCCCCCCCCCCCCCCCCAATGCCTGTTAATGTATTAAGTATATATTTTTAAAGGGGTACTCCGGTGGAAAACATTTTTTTTTTCCCTAAATCGACTGGTGCCAAAAAGTTAAACAGATTTGTAAATGACTTCTATTTGAAAATCTTAATCCTTCCAGTACTTATCAGTTGCTACATGCTCCACAGGAAGTTCTTTTCTGTCTGACCACAATGCTCTTTGCTGACACCTCTGTCCATGTCAGGAACTGTCCAAAGCAGAGGAAAATCCCCATAGCAAACCTATCCTGTTCTGGACAGTTCCTCACAGGGACAGAGGTGTCAGCAGAGAGCACTGTGGTCAGACAGAAAAGAAATTCAAAAAGAAAAGAACTTCCTGTGTAGCATACAGCAGCTGATAAGTACTGGAAGGATTAAGATTTTTAAATAGAAGTAATTTTCAAATCTCAATAGTAATATATTAACCACACCTCAAGGATGATACACAATGAAGAAAAATTATAGACAGTTAGATTGATAGAAATGCAAAACTATTTATTATACAATGTATGTCACAATACAAAATCAATGAAAAAATTAATTTGATAAAACATAAATAAATATAAGACTGATAAAGCAATAGTGTATATAATGTTTTACCATTGGGCCCTAATGGTATAGGAAATTGAATATAGCACTGCTGTTTGAGTGGTTGTTAGGTTATCGGCCGATTGTCCGGCATGAACTGTTAGTCCGGCAAATATGTGGCTATAGTGTGAAACAGTCTTTGGTTGACAGACTAGGTTGTTCAGATTAATAGGAATTGGTTGTCTCTCACCCTGTCCGCTGGTCTCTGTACTGCGACGGGCCAATGATGGTAAAATTGCTGTGTTGTAGGCGATGGTTAGAATCCGTCTAGCGGCGGGGGCTCTGGCAAGATACTCCCACGTCGGAGGTCCGTAGCGGCGGCGTGCGGCTGTGTTGGTATCGGACCTCTACTTAGCAAGCCTGATCGGGATAGTTGTACATACAACAGCGTTTGAAGCAAGTCTGTGCGGCAGGTAGGTAAGGCTCCCAGCTCGTGGGATAAAAAGATGAACGGTTTGTTACAATCAATGTGCCGGCTTCTGGAGGAGCAGTGCGTATTTCTAATGCTCTATTCAGACTGTATCCAGACCTAGACGCGTTTCAGGGCACTTAAATAAACCCCTTCTTCAGTAGGCAAAGAATAGATATTCTTTGTCTACTGAAGAAGGGGTCTATTTAAGTGCCCTGAAACGCGTCTAGGTCTGGATACATCCTGAATAGAGCATTAGAAATACGCACTGCTCCTCCAGAAGCCGGCACATTGATTGAAACAAACCGTTCATCTTTTTATCCCACAAGCTGGGAGCCTCACCTACCTGCCGCACAGACTTGCTTCAAACGTTGTTGTATGTACAACTATCCCGATCTGGCTTGCTAAGTAGAGGTCCGATACCAACACAGCCACACGCCACCGCTACGGACCTCCGACGTGGGAGTCTCTTGCCAGAGCCCCCGCCGCTAGACAGATTCTAACCATCGCCTACAACACAGCAATTTTACCATCATTGGCCCGTCGCAGTACGGAGACCAGCGGACAGGGTGAGAGACAACCAATTCTTATTAATCTGAACAACCTAGTCTGTCAACCAAAGACTGTTTCACACTATAGCCACATATTTGCCGGACTAACAGTTCATGCTGGACAATCGGCCGATAACCTAACAACCACCCAAACAGCAGTGCTATATTCAATTTCATATACCATTAGGGCCCAATGGTAAAACATTATATACACTATTGCTTTATCAGTCTTATTTTTATTTATGTTTTATCAAATTAATTTTTTAATTGATTTTATATTGTGACAAACATTGTATAATAAATTGTTTTGCATTTCTATCAATCTAACTGTCTATAATTTTTGTTCATTGTGTATCATCCTTGAGGTGTGGTTAATATATTACTATTGAGATTTTTCACTATTGTCGATCAGTGGGGACTGATCATTTTAACCACATATACCTCGGATGTTGGTTGTGAGCTGCACACACTAGTTTTCTTTCCAATTTTCAAATCTGTTTAACTTTCTGGCACCAGTTTATTTATTTTTATTAATTTTTTGCTATGTTGGCAGATTCAGAAGTTCATCTGGCATACTGTCACCAAATGTTGGTGAAATGCAGCTTTAGGGTAGGGTGACTCGTAGCGCATCCGCAGCATATTTCGCCCAGCAAGAAATCTGTTTTGGATTCTGCTATGAACAGAGCCACAGAGCTAATTTGTCGCAGTCTTGTGTGTGCAGCCGATGTGACTGTGATTGACCCACCTCTAAACTTTACTGCACACACAGGGCTGCAGCGGGGTAGCTCTATGTGTCTGAATCCGCAGCAGATGAGCTACATATGTACATCTAAAGGAATACTCTAGAGGGATTACCATGATCTATACATTTAACGGCATAATACAACAGATGGCAAACTTAAAATTTTATATACTGCCTGAATATAGGCCAAAAATGTAGATACATTTACAATAATCAGCAGAAGCTTTCTTACTTTCTATGTTGAGAGACACTACTATCACAGTGTGAAAAGAACCTAAGCCTATACATTGCCTCATATTCTGCAGAAATACCATGGTACCTATGTGTGCCATTATGAGATGAGGCACAGAGGGTACAGTAAGACCCTATACACTTCTATGGGCGGTGGTTGGCAATATGCGTGAGGTCTGGGGTTATAGACCCAGGGATCAGATGATAAATGAGCAATCAATCATTTGTTTTGGTTGATCACTACATTTTGTCCTGCTTATAAACCCTCTTGTCGGCCACACGTCTCCCTGTGTAATAGGGGATGTGCTGCCAAGAAAATGATAGCAGCATGCATTCATGGGGGCCTTCCTCTCACATATACAGTCTGGGATAATGTGAACCAAAGGCCTGGGACACATAAAAGGAGGACTGGGTTCCGGGCGCTTCCCCTCCTAGTAGAGTACTGAGTATTAGGCAGGCAGATCCATAGAATAAAAAGGGAGTTTATTCGCAACAATAGTTTCGAGTCTTGTGCCAGACTCTTCTTCAGGCATATGCCTGAAGAAGAGTCTGGCACAAGACTCGAAACTATTGTTGCGAATAAACTCCCTTTTTATTCTATGGATCTGCCTGCCTAATACTCAGTACTCTACTAGGAGGGGAAGCGCCCGGAACCCAGTCCTCCTTTTATGTGTCCCAGGCCTTTGGTTCACATTATCCCAGACTGTATCAGAAATGCTGAGTGACTAGATCACTCAGAGAGGACTTCAGGAGCTGCTGACCTCATCTTCACCGAGCTATACTACATGCAGATATAGGTGTTGTGCCCTGAGCATGACCACTTCTGGTAAGCCTACCTAATTACCCTAAGGGGCTCACCTGTCTGAACCATCCGCACTAGGAGCGCACCTCTCTTTTTGTCTTTTTCTCTTCCTCTCACATATAGGCTCAGTAAATGATAAATAAAAGTTTTGACTAGTTGGGGTCTGAGTGTTCAGCCCCCGACCAATCACTAAAAAAAAAAAGACAATCTCATACACTTTGCATTGTAAGTTTGTCTCACTTAGTGCTCTTTTTCCGGTTTGCTTTAGCTATCGGTCGGGGTCCAGGCACTCCCATACCCCAACCAATTAAAAGTTGTTGTTTTTTAACGTCACAGTGCTCATTTTGTCAAATGAATTTGACTTTTTTCATATTTTGCATTTTTTAATACTATTTTTAGTATTTTGAATACAGTACTACAACATGCACTCAATCGTATGTTGTACTCTTAAATTTTACTCTTGTCTATGGGATTACAAATGCCCTCCTTTTACTCATCCTATTGTAATCAATGTATTTCATGTCCTAAATTTCACGTGTTCATCTTGCTGTACCCAAATGTACTATATTATAAATAACATAACTCTCTCCAGGTGTACGGCAGCTTTGTTTGGACATGTAAAAACACTGCCTATGAAGTAGATATCTGGCAATATGTACTCATAAGGGTATTGTCCTCTGTGGTTGCCCCTGTCTGAACAGACCTGCTATGTGTCAGTGAATTGATCAACCAATCAAACTCAAAATAAGCTTTCATATTGAAAATAAAGGGTTGTGTCTCAAAGGGAATTGGGTCTGGTCTGTCTTCAAATGTTCATTCTCAATATCTGCGAATTTGTATGTTTCATCACTAAGGCGCACTTTGTGAGTGGAATCACACATGCGGTTTTTGATGCAGATTTTGTAGTTTTTAAAGCAAGACAGAAGAGAATACAAAAGAGTAGACATGTTCTTCTGCCCTTTATACTTTCTCCTTGTTGAATAAAGAAGATAAAATGCACCAATAACCACAAATGTGACTCCAGCTATAAACTACTGATGGGCTTTATCCTGTCCAGCCATTTTCTTGCCTCTTCTGGTATCTTGTTTCCAGTGATGATGGGACGCCTTTTACTCAGATGCCCAATGAACTTTGTATTTGTTTTGGTAAGACATAATCACTGTTAAATTGTCTTTAATAAACTGATCTTAAATTCTTGTCTGAGTCTAATAAAGTGACACAGTGATGTAAACGGTTAAACACATTTCCAGTGTTTTAGTAGTGACCTCTTTTAAACGGGCACAGTCCGATTGAGTTTTTTTATGCTATTCTACTTCATAAGAAAATTGTATTTACTTTTTATAGAAATCATGGCTTTAAAAAAAAAAATAAAAACAACTCTAGGGGTCCTCATACCATCCAGAACATAATCCTATCCGACTGCAGCCTCATCTTTGTCCCAGCGGAAGCACAGGCAGGGATAAAGTCCAGTAACTGAAGGTGAGATTAGCAGTCCTGTGCTCACTCCTGTTCTATCAGACTGCAGCATGAAAACAGAGGAGGGGGTTAAAGAGCAACCTGCAGTGATTGGATGAAGAGACCCAACACAGCAGACTCTGGGAGGTAGATGAGTTATGCAGAGTGAGGACACGCTTTCTCCAAAGCACAGCATTACAAAACAAGTGAGCAACAGAAAGAAAGTATTTGTCTTCTCTTGTCTTTTTTTCCACCCTTACAAACTGTTACTATAACTTTGTATGACAGATATGCTTTAAAGAATCCATCTTTTCCTGTTCTGCAAAGATACGCAAATCACACTAGACAGTACAGTTGCCACAACAACCATAGGAAGCCCAGCAAATTCCATGCACAAGCCCTTGTTTGATTAATAGGACTCATGCACAGAACTTGCTGAACTCAACAGTAAAGTAGTTTTTTTGGCTTTTCCCACATTCACTCCACACTCAAACATAGAGGTTTTTATTATTTGTAAGCACCTTTACTCTACGTGAAAACAAAAATGGTTTCCCTAGTGGTAAACCCCTTTTGGGTTTATGGGAACAAGGAGATAGTGAAAGAGTACCTGTCATCTAACCATATTTTCTAAACTAGCACTCAGATTATATTCCCTAACTACTCCTAACACCCCTCCTCAACTTAATTTTTTTTTAACGAGCTTTAAAGCTCTGTATTACAGAGCGTGGCGAGGTGCTGTGGAAGGTGGCTGCTGCTTGATTGAGCTCCGCACCACAAGGCCCTCTGCCACCCTGCTACAGCCCTGACCGCTGCCTCCCCTATGTGGAAATCCTCTCAAAGACCCCCTGCACCTCTGGCTCCGGCGACGTGCAGCATAAGACAGTACCTGCGGCCTCCTCCTGGGCCCTCCGGCCTCCCAGACATCTTTGGTCCCGCCTCTGGATTCCGCTCCTGGTCGGGGACACCTGCACCTTTCTGGGAGCTCTACGCTGTAAGGGGGCCGCTGGCGGACCCTCCGCTGCCCTCTGTGGACAGCTGCCTCCTCGATCACAGAGCCCCGGCGGTTACTTCCGGTTGGGCGTGCGGGCTGGAAGTGAGGCCACCCCCTTAGTCGGACATGGTGCGGGCCCTGAAGACGGCTGAACTCATCTTCCTCCAGGTATGGGTCCCTCCTGCAGTCCAGCCTCTCCTCCCTGCCTCGGCTGCTCTCCCTGAAATGGCTCCCTCCTCATCTGACCTGCCTCAGTTCCCCCTAGACCCTCCACATAAAGGGCTCCTGTTCACCTCACCACCACCCAGGGCTGCTTTGGTTGGGGGTGCACCCTTGTCTCCCACTTCGCTGCCAACTGCTCAAGGACTGCCTTCTGCTCCTACTGCCCGAAGGTCCTATACCCTGCCCCTGGACCACTATCTGCGTACACAGGACTGGGCCTCCTCTCCCTCCTTCCTTCCCTCTCCTGCCCCGGAGTGCACTCTGGACACCCTACAGGTTCACCCCTCCTGGGCTCCTGTGTCTACCTCCAATGGGATTATGTCCTCTGCCCCTAAGCCTGGGGGTTTGCCGGGCCTGGCACCCCTAGGGGCCCCTGTGGGGCCTGTGTCCTCCTCTGGGGGATCGACCTCTTGGGACGGCCTCCCTGATATTGAGCTGGAGTGCTCGGGACTCCCTGCCCCCACACCAACGCCTTTTGACCTCTGCCAGCTATTATCTCAAATTCCAACTTTCGGTCTTTAATTTCTGAAGTCAAAGACGCCTGCCGTGCCGAAATTTCCTCTCTTCGCCAAGACTTACAGCATGTTTCTGACAGAGTTGAGAATTTAGAGGAGGCCCATGATTCCACCAGAGCGTACATTGCTCAGCGCCAATCCACGGTTGCATCACAATCGGAGTTTCTCTCTGACATGCATAACCACTTGGAAGATCTGGATAATAGATGGTGCCGGAATAATATTCGTGTGCGGGGGCTCCCTGAAGCAACCCGGGAGGAAGACCTGCATGTTACCCTGGAAGCTATCTTTAATCTTCTTCTGGGTGAACCCCTGTCCCACAAGATTAAGCCGGACAGAGCCTTGCGCCCTCGGCCATCTAAAGGCCCTCCTAGGGATGTTATCTGCTGTTTGAATGACTTTCAACTCAAGGAGGCTATCATGGCTAAGGCTCGGTCTAGGCGGAACTTTGAGTTTGATGGTGCTCCTATTCAGCTGCATCAGGACCTTTCCTGGATCACTCTCCGGAAGAGGCGATTGCTCCAACCACTTCTGGCAGTTCTTCGAGATCATCATGTCCCACTCCGCTGGAACTTCCCCTTTGCCTTACAAGCCTGCAAGGAAGGACGCACAGCTGTTTTACGCTCCTCCTCTGACATCCCGAATTTCTGTTCCTTTCTGGACCTTCCTGTCCCTCAAGTGCCCGATTGGGGCCTCTCCCCTCCGCCCCCACCTCTCACTCCTGTGTGGCTGCCTCTCCGCAATCGGCGGACTGGAGGAGGGAAGAAAGTAGTCCCCCCTAACCAGCGGGGATCTCCTACTGTCCCGCTTGAGATGGGGCCTCATGGCCGACTTGGGCGCCTCTGGTGTCTGTGGGACTTTGCTATTTCATGCTTCGTTCTTGGGTACTGTGCCTTTAGTTACTGTTTTTCACTTATTATACTGTTGTTTTCTTTCTTCACCTGTACTTTGTTCTAGCTGGTGGTCACTTACACCTGCTGCCTTTGGCATGGCCTCGTGGGGTGAGCCTCTCGGGTCGGGTTTCCCCTCTTCTCGATGATGTCCTCTCATCTCCCCACCGAGGCCTTCACAAATGTATTGTTTGTTAGGAGGTGTTTTTGCACCTCGGTTTTACTACTATTTTGTGCCTTATCTTTGACCCAGTGGTCAATGGTTTCTTCATTGATTTATTGTGTACCTGCCTTTGTATTTGTGTTTCTGTCTCCGTCACTGTGTCTTAAGTGGTGTGTCCTGTCCCCCCCCCCCTTTTCTCCCTTCCCTCTTCTTTTCTAGGCTTCTGGAAGTGTCTATTGTTTCCCCCTGATTCCGGCTTTCCTGGAGGGTGCCAGCGTCGGTGGGACTTCTCTCCTTATCCTTGGGTGAGTGCATTTTCTTTTTTAGCTTCTTCTTCCCCCCCCCCCCCTCTCCTCTCTGCCCATGGCTACATTCTTTGAATGTAAAGGGCCTCAACTCCCCCCCTAAGTGGCACCTAAGTGGGAGTTGGTCTCGCAGAGGGCTGACATAGTCTTTCTTCAGGAGACACACTTTGACCACTCTGGTACTTCCCAATGTTTGCATCATTTGTACCCGCTTGCCTTTTCGGCTTCTTCTGGTAGGAAGTCAGCCGGAGTGGCAATCTTGGTATCCCGGTCCTGTCCCATTCATGTTTCCTCCACCTATACTGACCCCCATGGCCGCTGCGTGATAGTGAAAGGTTCCCTCGGGGGTAAACCCTTGCTCTTATGCAACGTCTATGCGCCTAACGCGTCTCAGATACCCTTTTGGCGCCGGGTCCTTACTCGGTTACATAAGTACCCCCCCGTCAGCCTGGATTTTTGGTGGTGATTTTAATCTTATTTTTTCCCCTTCTATGGATCGCCACTCGGCCCTTGGCAGTCCTGCCCCTCCCACTCAACTGCGTCTCGCTTCTTTGTTCCATCGCTTGATTCGATCCTCCTCCCTCTATGATCTCTGGCGGATTAATCACCCTACCGACAAATCGTTCACTTTTTACTCCCACCCACATAAACTGTATACCCTCATAAACTGCTTTTTTGGCAATCTCCCTATGGTTCACATGCTCTCTTCTGCTTCTATTTCCTGGTCCGATCATGGACCGGTCCTCCTGTCTTTCTCTCCTTTTACCTCCTCCCCTCGTCGCTACCACTGGCGTCTTAACAACTCCTTACTCAAATCTTTGCACTCCTGGCATTAGATCCAGGCCTCTATAGTAGAATATTTTGCTCTTAATCAGGGATTGGTCTCTTCTCAGGCCATCCTCTGCGATGCACATAAATTGGTAGTTAGAGGGCATTGTATTGCCCTGAGCACTTTTTTGAAGCGTGATGCCTTGGCCCGAACCCGGGAGTTGCAACTACAAATCCGTACTCTTGAGGTGGCTTTGCTTTCTGCTCCCTCTCTCTCGGTGCTGAGGTGTCTGGTTGCGGCCCGTGCCCAATTGGGTGAGCTTGTGCTTCGCAAGGTGGAGCTGCAGCTTCTCTATGCTAAACAAAGGTTTTACGAGAAGGGTAATAAGGCCCACTCAATGCTGGCTAGACGTTTGAGAGACTGTGCAGCGTCCCAGATGCCCTCAGCTCTGAAGGACCCCTCTGGCACTCTTCACTATCATCCTGATGCTATCTCTCGCATTTTTCGGGACTATTACTCTAAGCTATACTCTCTTCTTTCCCAACTGCCCTCTGACCCTGGGGAACGTGATGCTCTATTGGACCCCTTTCTCTTGGAGTGCTGCGTGCCCTCGCTATTGGTGGCTGATCAAGCTGCCCTAAATGCTCCGATCACATTTGAGGAACTTACTTAAGTCCCTACCTTCCAGTCACTCCCCAGGCCCAGACGGCTTTTCCTATTTATACTACAAGACCTTCTCCGCTCTTCTTCTCCCCCATCTTGTCTCTCTATTCAATTCTTTCATGGGGGGTGAGGGGATCCCGCAGTCTTTTTTGCACTCCTTACTTACCCTTATCCCCAAGCCAGGAAAGGATCCCCATGATTGCACCAGTTACAACCCATAGCCTTGCTCAATACCACCTTGAAGCTGTTTTCCAAAATTCTGGCGGCCCGTCTCGGTTGTCTCCTCCCTTCCCTCATTCATAAAGATGAGGTAGGCTTTATTCCTTGCTGCCAGGGGGGAGATAACACGAGGAGGGTCGTTAATCTGATTAATCTGATTAACCAGTGGTCTGAGCAGGCTGTGGTCCTTAGTTTGGATGCCAAAAAGGCCTTTGATGGGCTGGGCTGACCCTTCCTTTTTGCCACCCTTCAGAAGTTTGGAATTACAGGCAATTTTTTCACTGCACTGCGGGTTGTCTACTCTCGACAAACTCCCTCACGCCTCTACTTCTCCCTTTCCTCTCTTTAATGGAACTAGGCAGGGGTGTCCATTATCTCCACTGATTTTTGCCTTATGTATTGAACCCTTAGCCGCCATGATTCGTGGGAATGCGGACATCTCTGGTATAGCCCTCCATGATAGAGACTTCAAAATTTGCCTCTTTGCGGACGATGTCCTTCTCACCCTTTCGAGACCTCTGACTTCCCTCCCAAACCTTTATAGGGTTCTCCGTTCTTATGGTATAGTTTCTGGCTATAAAGTTAATCTTTCTAAAACTGAGGTATTGCCTTTGAATCTCCTGTCTTCTCTTTCTGTCCAATTGCTAGCTGCCTATTCTTTTCGATGGTCACCTGCTGCTATTACCTGCCTTGGTGTTTGCCTCACTTCCAGCTACTCCACTCTTTACTCTGCTAATTACTGTCCTCTCTTCCAACATCTTTGCTTTCTCATGGACAAGTGGTGGTCCTAATATATCTCCTTTTTTGGACGCATAGCGGCAGTTAAAATGACCATACTTCCTAAACTGCTAAACTTTTTTGAAACGCTGCCAGTGCGCTACGCTTGCTGTTGTATGCTTTGGGAGCGTTCCAATCAGCCATTTTTTGTTTTATCTGGGAAGGTAAGAGGCATCGCCTCCCGCTGTTGGTTATGTTGGCGAGTAGGCATATGGGGGGGTTGTCGGTACCGGATGTTGCTAAGTACTACTGGGCTGCCCATTTGCCCCACCTAGCTTCTTGATCCTCTTACCATGCCTATAGCCATTGGATGGAGCTCGAGAAACTGTGGTTGGCCCCGGTCTATCCGAATATGTTCCTCTGAAGTGCTGCCCCTCCTATAGTCCCCCCTGGCCCCCTCCTTTTCTAAGTATGTTTGGGGGTATTGCTCCAGGAAATTCCAGCTTTTCTCCCATGTCTCCCCCTTGCAGTCTTTCCTTTATCATCCAGCTTTCCCCCCGATCCTCACTTCTAGCATGATCAAGGAGTGGGGAGGTAGGGGGCCTCTTCTTTTGGGCCGACTTAGTTGAACCCCTATCCCGAGCACTGTTGTCCTTTGAGGACTTAGTTTCCTGACATGGTCTTCCCTCCTCCAAACAGCTTCGTTATCTCCAACTCAGGCACTTCATGTCATCTGTGCTTGGCACTCATGTGGTCTCCCTTCCTACTGCCTTTGAGCAGTTATGCCGATCAGGGCCGCAGATGAAAGGGCTCCTCTCTGACATCTACTCTATTATTACTGCCCCCCCTGATGGGCCTGCTCCATCACATCATTACATGAGTCGTTGGGAGGAGGACTTGAACGCCAATATCACCCTACCCCAATGGTGGATAATTTGGCAATGGGCTTCTAAGGCTTCCATTTGTACAGAATATAAGGAATCCCAATGTAAGATGTTAATGGGCTGGCATCACACCCCTGCGCTGCTTAACAAACTGAATCCGAATATTCCCACCCCAATGCTGGTGTTGTGGGGTGGGGTGGGGCTGGGAATGGTCTTTCACATATTCTAACCCTGTCCTATCATTGTTCTGTATTGGGACATGGTGAAGCAACTGATACTGGAAGTCCTGGGTGCTCGGGTCCCCTTGGATCCCCCGGGTCTATTTATTATACCTCTCCACTCCAATCTTACCCAAACGGCCATTTAAATTGTTCATGCACCTGGTCTTAGCAGCTAAAACCCTAATTGCAAAATGCTGGAAACTAACCCTTCCCCATCAGAGACTGATCTGGTGGTGAGAATCAAGGAAATTCGTTCTCTTGAATATCTTGCTGCCTCTCTCAATAGCTCTTGTTACGCCAAGCGCTCCAGGTCCCTGCTCCTCCCCGGAGCGCTCGCGGCGTTCTCCTCTCTGCAGCGCCCCGGTCAGACCCGCTGACCGGGAGCGCTGCACTGTCACTGCCAACGGGGATGCGATCCGCGTAACGGGACGCGCCCACCCGCAGGTCGCATCCCAATCTACTCACCTGTCCCGTTCCCCGGCTGTCACGTCCCCGCGCGCACGGCCCGCTCTCTAGGGCGCGCGCGCGCTCCGGCTCTCCGGGATTTAAAGGGCCAGTGTACCATTAATTGGTGCCTGGCCCAATCAGTGTCTTTTAGCTTTCACCGGTGCCTTCCTTATAAAAACCCACTTCCCCTTCCTGTCCTTGCCGGATCTTGTTGCCTTGTGCCTAGTGAAAGTGTTCTTGTGTGTGTCCATTACCAGTGTTTCCAGACCTTCTGCCGTTGCCCTTGACTACAAACCTTTGCCGCCTGCCCTGACCTTCTGCTACGTCTGACCTCGCCTCTGTCTAGTCCTCCTGTACCACGCCTGTCTCAGCAGTCAGTGAGGTTGAGCCGCTACCGGTGGACACGACCTGGTTGCTAGCGCCGCAGCCAGACCATCCCGCTTTGCGGCGGGCTCTGGTGAAAACGAGTAGCAACTTAGAACCGGTCCTCCGGTACGGTCCACGCCAATCCCTCACTGACACAGAGGATCCACCTCCAGACTGCCGAATCCTGACAGTAGATCCGGCCATGGATCCCGCTGAGGTGCCGCTGCCAAGTCTCTCTGACCTAACCACGGTGGTCGCCCAGCAATCCCAACAGATCGCGCAACAAGGACAACAGCTGTCGCAGTTGACCGCCATGCTACAGCAGCTTCTGCCTCTACAGCAGCAACCATCTCCTCCGCCAGCTTCAGCTTCTCCTCCGCAGCAAGTTGCCACCCCCAGACTCCGCCTCTCTCTACCTGATAAGTTTGATGGGGACTCTAAGATGTGCCGTGGATTCCTGTCCCAATGTTCCCTGCACCTCGAGATGATGTCGGATCAGTTCCCCACAGAACGGTCTGAGGTGGCTTTCGTGGTCAGTCTTTTTTCTGGAAAGGCCTTGTCCTGGGTCACACCGCTTTGGGAGCGCAGTGATCCTGCCACTGCTTCCGTCCAGACCTTCTCCGAAGTACGTAGTGTCTTTGAGGAGCCGGCCCGGGCTTCCTCAGCCGAGACGGCTCTTCCGAATCTCGTCCAAGGGAACTCTTCTGTGGGCGAGTACGCCATCCAGTTCCGCAGCCTCGCCTCTGAGCTATCCTGGAATAATGAGTAGTGTTGAGCGGCATAGGCCATATTCGAATTCGCGAATATTCGCGAATATATGGACGAATATTCGTCATATATTCGCGAATATTCGCATATTCATTATATTCTCGTTCTATTTTCGCACATGCGAATTTTCGCATATGCGAAAATTAGCATATGTGAATATTAGCATATACAAAATTAGCATATGCGAAAATTAACATATGTGAATATTAGCATATACAAAATTAGCATATGCGAAAATCCGCATATGCGAATTTTCGCACGCCAGTCTCACACAGTAGTATTACAGCCTTCTTTACATCACACAAGCTGGAAGCAGAGAGGGATGATCACTGTGATGTGTACTGTGAAGAAAAAAAGAAAAAAAAAACGAATATTCGTAATTACAAATATATAGCGCTATATTCGCGAAATTCGCGAATTCGCGAATATGCGATATTCGCGAATAATATTTGAATTGCGAATATTCGCGAGCAACACTAATAATGAGGCCCTCTGTGCGACCTTCAAGAAAGGCTTATCCAGGACACATCAAAGATGTGCTGGCCGCACGAGAAATTCCTGCCACCCTGTCTGAGCTTATCCAGTTGGCCACCCGCATTGATATGCTTTTTTTGAAAGACGCCAGGAGCTCCGCCAAGAAAAGGACCTTGATCACTGGGTACCTCTCTTCCAGAATCCTCTGCAATCTACTCCTGTGCCTCG